>NW_022610979.1:15000-42500 GCF_000309985.2 Brassica rapa
AGGCTTGATCCGGAGGTACGAAGGGCCGTTCGAGATAGTTGGGAAGGTGGGAAAGGTTTCCTACCGACTTGACCTACCGGATACACTTAAGATCCATCCGGTCTTTCATGTGAGCATGCTGAAGCCATACCATGCTGATGAGGACGACTAGACCCGAGGAGTTTCGACTCGAGCACCACCCGTGTCTGTCAGCACACACAGGACGTCCGTGGCTGTCCATCAGTACACTTATAAGCACACTGGTCCTTGGACTCAGCACGCTGGCCCTTCCCGTGGACTGTTCGGGTGATTTTGGCCCACATGGGCTGTCTGGTCAGTACACACAGGACGTCTGTGGCTGTCCGTGTCTTTTCGTCTGTGTCCGTCAGCACAGACAGGACGTCTGTGGCTGTCCGTGTGTGTCTGTGTGTGTTTGTCAGCACACACAGGACATCTGTGGCTGTCCATCAGTACACATATCAGCACGTTGGTCCTTGGACTCAGCACGCTGACCCTTCCCGTGGACAGTTCGGGTGATTTTGGCCCTCTTGGGCTGTCTATTGAGTACACACAGGACGTCTGTGGGTGTCCGCCATCACACACAGGACGTCCGTGGCTGTCTGTGTTCGTCAGCACACACAGGACGTCCATGGCTGTCCATCAGTACACATATCAGCATGTTGGTCCTTGAACTCAGCACGCTGGCCCTTCCCGTGGACTGTTTGGGTCATTTTGGCCCACGTGGGCTGTCTGTTCAGTACACACAGGACATCCGTGGGTGTCCGCCAGCACACACATGACGTTTGAGGCTGTTCGTGGCTGTCTGTCAGCACACACAGGACGTCCGTGGCTATCCGTGTGTGTATGTGGGTGTCCGCCAGCATACACAGGATGTTCGTGGCTATCTGTCAGCACACACAGGACGTCCGTGTGTGTCCGTCAACACACACAAGACGTCTGTGTGTGTGCGTGTGTGTCCGTCAGCACACACAGGATGTCTGTGGCTGTCCATCAGTAAACATATCAGCTCGCTGGCCTTTCCCGTGGACTGTTCGGGTGATTTTGGCCCACGTGGGCTGTCTGTTAAGTACACAAAGGACGTCCGTGGGTGTCCGTCAGTTCACACTGGACGTCCGTGGGTGTCCGTCAGCACACACAGGTTGTCCGTGGCTGTCCGTGTGTGTCCATGTGAGTCCGTCAGCACACACAGGACGTCCGTGGCTGTCCATCAGTACACATATCAGCACGTTGGTCCTTGGACTCAGCACGCTGACCCTTCCCGTGGACTGTTCGGGTGATTTTGGCCCACGTGGGCTGTCTGTTCAGTATACATAGGACGTCCGTGGGTGTCCGTCCGCACACACATGACGTCCGTGTGTGTCCGTCAGCACACACAGGACGTCCGTGGCTGTCCATCAGTACACATATCAGCATGTTGGTCCTTGGACTCAGCACCCTGGCCCTTCCCGTGGACTGTTTGGGTGATTTTGTCCCACGTGGGCTGTCTGTTCAGTACACACAGGACGTCTGTGGGTGTCCGCCAGCACACACAGGACGTCTGTGGGTATCCGCCAGCACACACAGGACGTCCGTGGCTGTCCGCCAGCACAAACAGGACGTCAGTGGATGTCCTTGTGTGTCTGTGTGTGTCCGTCAGCACACACATGACGTCCGTGTGTTCGGCTCCATGTACTGATCTGTGGACTGCAGTCTATCACACAGGACATCTGTGGCTGTCCGTCATCACACAGAGGACGTCCGTGACTGTCCGTGTGTGTCCGTGGGTGTCTGCCAGCACACACAGGACGTCCGTGGCCGTCCGTCATCACATACAGGACATCCGTGATTGTCCGTGTGTGTCCGTGTGTGTCCGTCAGCACACACAGGACGTCCGTGGGTGTCCGTCAGCACACACATGACGTCCGTGTATATCCAGCAGCACACACAGGACGTCCGTGGCTATCCATGTGTGTCTGTGTGTCTCCGTCAGCACACACAGGATGTCCGTGGCTGTCCATCAGTACACATATCAGCACGTTGGTCCTTGGACTCAGCACTCTTGCCCTTCCCGTGGACTGTTTGGGAGATTTTGTCCCACGTGGGCTGTCTGTTCAGTACACACAGGACTTCCGTGGGTGTCCACCAGCACACACAGGACGTCTGTGGCTGTCTGTGGCTGTCCGTCAGCACACACAGGTCCGTCAGCACACACAGGACATCAGTAGCTATCCGTGTGTGTCCGTCAGCACACACAAGACGTTCGTGGCTGTCCATCAATACACATATCAGCACATTGGTCCTTGGACTCAGCACGCTAACCTTCCCGTGGACTGTTCGGATGATTTTGGCACACGTGGGCTGTCTGTTCAGTACACACAGGACGTCCGTGGGTGTCCGTCAGCACACACATGACGTCCGTTGTTGGGGTCAAAATCGGTCACGACGGAATCAATGTCTGAAAGTCCGTAAAAATCGGCATAAACGTTTTTACGAAAAGTAATCTTCGTAAAGATATCTTTACGAAGAGCCTTGCAGTAAAATATCGTCCAAATCTCAATCGAACCACTAAATACCGATTGTCCGAAGGCAACGGACATGTATCCAAATCGGCCGCGGACAAACTCGAGTATGGAAATCAGACCGCGGACAAGCCAAGCTCGATCGATACGCGGCGACCAAGCATGCACACGGCTCGGTCGCTACGTAGCAACCAAGCGTCAGTCCCGCTCGGTCGCTACGTAGCGACCGAGCTCGAGCCAAGCTCGGTCGCTACGTAGCGACCGAGCGTCCGTCTCGCTCGGTCGCTACGTAGCGACCAAGCCTGAGCAAAGCTCGGTCGCTACGTAGCGACCGAGCGTCCGTCTCGCTCGGTCGCTACGTAGCGACCGAGCGTCCGTCTCGCTCGGTCGCTACGTAGCGACCGAGCGTCCGTCTCGCTTGGTCGCTACGTAACGACCGAGCCTGAGCCAAGCTCGGTCGCTACGTAGCGACTGAGCGTCCGTCTCGCTCGGTCGCTACGTAGCGACCGAGCCTGAGCCAAGCTCGGTCGCTACATAGCGACCGAGCGTCCGTCCCGCTCGGTCGCTACGTAGCGACCGAGCGATCGTCCCGCTCGGTCGCTACGTAGCGATCGAGCTCGAGCCAAAGCTCGGTCGCTACATAGCGACCGAGCACTCATCTCGCTCGGTCGCTACGTAGCGACCGGGCTCGAGCCAAAGTTCGGTCGCTGTGTAGCGATTGAACCTTTCCGAACATCGATACGACACCAGTCCTTGCATTCTCGTCAAACCTTCGAATGCTATCTCCCGAAGACTGTAGCAAGCTCAGTCCATGTTTCCCGCTATTCTAATTCATCGATCAAACTTCGCGGATTAGAAACCGCGGAAAACTCGTAGTAAACGTGTCGAGTCGGAAGACGGCCCAAAGGGACCTAAAACACGACTCGAGGCCCATCCTACGATTTTTCCTAACCAAAAGCCCGTGAACCACAGCATGGTTCACGCTTGGCCCACGAGGAAGGATAAATGTCAAGTTTCCGCGGATTAATACGGAAGTTTTGAAGATAATTGTGAAGATCGGGAAAAATGGAATATCTCCATTTTTATGCTATGACGGCTTAAGGGCAGAAGAGTAAAAGCGTAAACCGACCTTGGAGCTAGTATATAAGGAGTCCTAGGCGAGGAGCAAGGGAGGGAGAACTTTTTTCAGAGCAAACTTAGCACTTAGAGCGATTTAGGCAACTTTCCGTTTTTGTTATTTCGAGCTGCGACTCAATTAGGTTTAGCCGTCTTAGGGTTGCTAGAACTAGGAATCTCGCCGACAGCTCTCGAGCCCAGGCTTATACCTTGTTGTAACGCTCATACGCAGATTCGGAATAAGATCTACTTTGCTCTCTTTTCGATTTCTTATCTTTATCGTTGTTATTCTCGTGTTCTGATTGCTTGACGTGTGGTAATTAACAGATATCCGGATCCTCTGGGAAACTAGGGTTTTCTTAGTTTCCTTATTTAAACGGAAATCGACAGTGCGAATTTCGGTTCCCACAGTTTGGCGCTAGAAGGAGGGGGACTTACGGATCAATCTAACCCGCAAAAGCCACAACACTCTCAATCAGACATGTCAACCAACGACGCGGATAACGTGCAAACCCTTCTTAACGGAGGCAGCGGCACCGATCTCCATTCTCCAGCAGCGGACGTATCCGCGGCCAACGCACAAACCTACGCCGCGACGCTCGAGGAGTTTAAAAAGATGTTCGCCACCTATGAGAAAAGGTCGGAAGAACAGGATAAGCTCGTGAATACCTTGACCAAACAGGTTGAAACCTTAACGGCAAGGACTCGAGCAATCCATCCCCGCGGAACCACTAAAGTTCGCGGGAAAAGACTCGACTTCGCAACACCACTCGATAGGCCTTGAACCGCGCGGTAACGACCAAACTGTGGAAGTACAGATAAAACTGGGGGTAGATCGGCCTTGGTCCGACCATTCGCTACGTATTGAGTGACCAAGCCAATCGGTCGGTCGCTACATATTGAGCGACGAAGGCACTCGGTCACTCACTACGTATTGAGCGACCAAGACACTCGATCGGTCGCTACGTATTGAGCGACCAAGGCACTCCGTCGTCACTACGTATTGAGTGACGAAGACTCTCAGTCGGTCGCTACGTATTGAGCGACCAAGACACTCGTCGGTCACTACGTATTGAGTGACGAAGACTCTCAGTCGGTCGCTACGTATTGAGCGACCAAGACACTCCGTCGGTCGCTACGTATTGAGTGACAAGACATTCGGTCGGTCGCTACGTATTGAGTGACCTAGCCACTCGATCGGTCGCTACGTATTGAGCGACCAAGACACTCCGTCGGTCGCTACGTATTGAGTGACAAGACGTTCGGTCGGTCGCTACGTATTGAGTGACCTAGCCACTCGATCGGTCGCTACGTATTGAGCGACCAAGGCACTCCGTCGGTCACTATGTATTGAGTGACGAAGACTCTCAGTCGGTCGCTACGTATTGAGCGACCAAGACACTCCGTCGGTCGCTACGTATTGAGTGACCTAGCACTCGATCGGTCGCTACGTATTGAGCGACCAAGGCACTCCGTCGGTCACTACGTATTGAGTGACGAAGACTCTCGGTCGCTACGTATTGAGCGACCAAGACACTCCGTCGGTCACTACGTATTGAGTGACGAAGACTCTCAGTCGGTCGCTACGTATTGAGCGACCAAGACACTCCGTCGGTCGCTACGTATTGAGTGACAAGACGTTCGTCGGTCGCTACGTATTGAGTGATGACCTACTCGATCGGTCGCTACGTATTGAGCGACCAAGGCACTTCGTCGGTCACTACGTATTGAGTGACGAAGACTCCAGTCGGTCGCTACGTATCGACGACCAAGACACTCGGTCGGTCGCTACGTATTGAGTGACCTAGCCACTCGATCGGTCGCTACGTATTGAGCGACCAAGGCACTCTGTCGGTCACTACGTATTGAGTGACGAAGACTCTCAGTCGGTCGCTACGTATTGAGCGACCAAGACACTCCGTCGGTCACTACGTATTGAGTGACGAAGACTCTCAGTCGGTCGCTATGTATTGAGCGACCAAGACACTCCGTCGGTCGCTACGTATCGAGTGACAAGACGTTCGGTCGGTCGCTACGTATTGAGTGACCTAGCCACTCGATCGGTCGCTACGTATTGAGCGACCAAGGCACTTCGTCGGTCACTACGTATTGAGTGACGAAGACTCTCAGTCGGTCGCTACGTATCGAGCGATCAAGACACTTGGTCGGTCGCTACGTATTGAGCAACCTAGCCACTCGATCGGTCGCTACGTATTGAGCGAGGAAGACACTCCGTCGGTCGCTATGTATTGAGTGATGACTCTCAGTCGGTCGCTACGTATTGAGCGATCAAGACACTCAGTCGGTCGCTACGTATTGAGCGACCAAGACACTCCGTCGGTCACTACGTATTGAGTGACGAAGACTCTCAGTCGGTCGCTACGTATGAGCGACAAGACACTCGGTCGCGTCGCGTACGTTGCGCGTACTGCCTTGACGCTACGTATTGACGACCTAGACTTCGTCTCTACGTATTGAGCGACCAAGCCACTCGGTCGATCGCTACGTATTGAGCGACCAAGCCACTCTGTCAGTCGCTACGTATTGAGCAACCAAGCCACTCGGTCGGTCACTACGTATCGAGCGACCTAGCCACTCGGTCGGTCGCTACAAAGTGACCAACCTGCGAACGAGTCGATCGCTATTATTTTTTCGGAAAAACTTTCGTAAAACTAAAATAAGCAACATTTGACAACCTTCAAAATTCTAACAACAATCATAGGAAAAGAATCTCTTATAAGGGAAGCGATGGAGCAAAATCCGAGAATCAGAATTCGCCCATCCGCCTCTCTCCACGATCTCCCAATCCTTCCTCTCACAACTCGATTTTTTCGACGATATGCTCATTCATTTTCGTAAATCCAATGATATTAAGATCGAAACATGGATCACAAAAATCGAGAAAATTGGTAGCTGCCTAAACGCGGCCAGAAAAGCATAGATATCCAGGAAGAATCAATATTCTTGCTATTCGAAATGAGCAGACAGACATGAAAAGAGTAAGGGCAAATGAGCAAGCAAAACAGAGAGGAGGCTAACCCAGATCTACGAGAGAACTAAGGTATTCCCGACTTGAAATCAGGCTTGGAATTTCGTAGAAAATTACTAAGAAATAGAAACGCCTAAGAGACTGCCGTAGAACTTTAGGGAACTTAAAACCTAGGTGGATAGTCTAGCGAAATAAGTCTTAGGCGATTTTTCCTGTCTCGGTATATTGTTCCATAATTGTTCATCCAGATCTTGTAAACCGTTCTAAACTCTCCGAAAGTCGAGAAACGATCGCCACGCATATCATTCTCTCTTCCTAAAGAGAGAAAAAGTTAGAGACATGAACGTCGTCTTAAAACCGATTCGTTTCTGGCAATTTTCTCGGAACCGACATATCCCAAGTTGTCAACGTGGAAACAACCAAATCACAGTCCAAGCGTCGTCTATAAATCGCCCCGAATTATCGATCATTCCAAACATCAGAAGAGGAAACGTACACAACCCTTCAAAGTATCGGTTCAACCGTTTTCTTTCGTAAAAAAAAAAAGGGGGAGTAGGTACGTGTACTATACTCGTATACTCCCAAACTTCAAAAAACTTCTGCAAATCGTCAAGAATAGGCAAACGACAATCTTAATATTCGTCTAAACGCTAGCAACATATCCAGACGATCATGAACATAATCTCAAAAACTATACATCATTTCTTATCGCAATCATGCGTACAGAAAACTTGTACCAATATCAAACTGAAACTCGACGATTAGCCAAAGTATTGAAACCTTTTCCGGCTTCAGAAAGCCAGTTTCGTTTTAAAAATTTCTACGAGAAATCTTCAATCACCAAAGCATTTCTTTCAGTTTCCGTTGTACCAAGTAAGCCACGGAAAAGCATCGAAAACATTTGCGACAAAGAAAACTCGAGAATATATGTAGCATCGTGCACGTTAAAAGGATCACTTTCCTCTCGATGGTTAGCTAGAACCACTTCTGGTTGACCAATTCGTTCAAGAAACGAATGTGTCATGAGAATCCTCTCGAAAAACCTATGAAAAGCGTTCCGCGACTAGATCGTATTGAAATAAACTTCGGTAATACTCCACGGGTAACTCCAAGCAACTTTCATCTAAGATCAAAATCACAGCGGGAACGTTTCTCGTAGAACCCGCAGAAACAATGCTACTTTGACATATGTTTACATATCACTGATTTACAACCTTCGTAAAATCGGTTATATGATATGATAAATTATCGTGTAGCCCACAGTCGGAAATCATATGATAAATTCTTCGTAACGAAACTAAGTCCTAACAACCAAACGGTTAACGGAAAATCTAAACTTTTCGAAAATTGACCAAGTTCAATACGCTCCAAATTCACTTTAAGCCCGCAACGTTTTAACCATAATACGCGGCATGTAAGGAAAAATTCGTAACAAAGCTTCTAGAGCTATACGAAACATCCTAAAAAATGCACGAAATACATCTCGGAAGGCCAACTCTTCACAAAGAACCATGAAGGAAAACGCTTGTTCCCATGGACAAATTTACACGACACCTCAGTCATAATTCCTCGATCGCAAATAAAGCTATTAGCATCCGAGCAGGAACAACAATTTTTGGCTGCGAACATTCATAGTCAAACCAGAACATTTCTCAAACACAGGGCTAATACTAAACCCTCGCAACATCGCGAAATATCTTCAAAGCCCGCGAACATTTCAAGCACGAAACGTGGCATACGAAAGAATAACAAATCTTCAGCATCGCGAGACGTCGCGGACGCCTGAAGATTAGTTCTTCGACGAAATTTCCTTCCTCGATAAAAACACCTTCATGGAAGACCAGACAGTCATACACACTGACATCTTCTCAAAACATATTCTTCGCGAAGACTCAAAATAGTAATTTTTACCATTAAGTTTGTTGCTGATCACAACAAACTCTTAAACGTCCTAAACAGACTTAGCCATCTCGTAGAAGATGACTCTCTTACATCCGACACAAGGATAATAGCGCTATAAAAGAAATCCGAAATTTTGGTCTAGCACTTCCGGTTTCCGGAGAGATGCTCGATTCGTCTCAAACAAGTCGTATAAGCCGAGAACCTATCGCGGACTTTAAATCGATACGAATCAGGAAGAAATCGCAACAGGAAAAACGATAGCCGGCCAGTCACCGCACAATCCTTAAACCGAAAGTAAACCTAGGTCTTGCCCTAAACCCAGCGCACTGGTCTCTAACATCTCTAGGCATAGTATCAAACACCCTGATACGAGATCCCAAAATTTGTCTCTTTGCCAATATTCGAACCTCTTTAGAAAAATCCCGCAAGTTTACACACTGCGGAAAACTCTCGAAACAGATTATGGATATGGCAATACACACAGAGTTAGATTACGAGACGACAACTCGTAGTCTTCCCTCTACACCCATACAAAATGCCATCGGCAGCAACACGCCTTATAACCGCTACATAAAAACTAGACCATAAAGGTCCTACTGGAAAACTAGTCATAAGAACCTTAAACTCCAAGACGAACTACGAAAGGCTTGATCCCTTCAACAAGGGTACGTAGGCAGCCGTTATAAGGCGCAGCCCCAATCTTATCGCGCTTTCTACTTTTAGGAGAGCGAGAAGATCACTTACCACAGACCTTTTCAACCATTAACGACCGACATATCGCAGGCAGTCCGTCTGCAGTCCGTAGGCAGTCCGTCTCGCTCGGTCGCTACGTAACGACCGAGCCTGAGCCAAGCTCGGTCGCTACGTAGCGACCGAGCGTCCGTCTCGCTCGGTCGCTACGTAGCGACCGAGCTTGGCTCAGGCTCGGTCGCTACGTAGCGACCGAGCGAGACGGACTGCCTACGGACTGCAGACGGACTGCCTGCGATATGTCGGTCGTTGGAACTAGTACGGAGTCCTAGGCGAGGAGCAAGGGAGGGAGAACTTTTTTCAGAGCAAACTTAGCACTTAGAGCGATTTAGGAAACTTTCCGTTTTTGTTATTTCGAGCTGCGACTCAATTAGGTTTAGCCATCTTAGGGTTGCTAGAACTAGGAATCTCGCCGACAGCTCTCGAGCCCAGGCTTATACCTTGTTGTAACGCTCATACGCAGATTCGGAATAAGATCTACTTTGCTCTCTTTTCGATTTCTTATCTTTATCGTTGTTATTCTCGTGTTCTGATTGCTTGACGTGTGGTAATTAACAGATATCCGGATCCTCTGGGAAACTAGGGTTTTCTTAGTTTCCTTATTTAAACGGAAATCGACAGTGCGAATTTCGGTTCCCACATCCGTGTGTGTCCGTCAGCGCACACAGGACTTCTGTGGGTGTCCGCCAGCACACACAGGACGTCCGTGGCTGTCTGTGGCTGTCCGTCAGCACACACAGGTCCGTCAGCACACACATGACATCAGTAGCTGTCCGTGGACTATTCGGGTGATTTTGGCCCGCGTGGGCTGTCTGCTCAGTACACACAGGACCTCTGTGGGTGTCCGTCAGCACACACAGGACGTCTGTGGCTGTCTGTGTGTGTCCGTGTGTGTCCGTCTATGTCCGTCAGCACACACAGGACGTTCGTGGCTGTCTATCAGTACACATATCAGCACGTTGGTCCTTGGACTCAGCACGCTGGCCCTTCCCATGAACTGTTTGTGTGATTTTGGCCCAGGTGGGCTGTGTGTTCAGTACACACAGGACGTCCGTGGGTGTCCGCCAGCACACACTAGACGTCCGTGGCTGTCTGTGGCTGTCCGTCAGCACACACAGGACGTCCGTGGCTGTCAGTGGCTGTCAGTGTGTGTCCTTAAGCACACACAGGACGTCTGTGGGTGTCTCTCAGCACACACAAGACATCCATGTTTGTCCGTCAGCACACACAGGACGTCAGTGGCTGTCTGTGTGTGTCCATGTGTGTCCGTCAGCACACACAGGAAGTCCGTGGCTGTCCATCAGTACACATATCAGCACGTTGGTCCTTGGACTCAGCACGCTGACCCTTCCCGTGGACTGTTCGGATGATTTTGGCCCACGTGGGCTGTCAGTTCTTTACACACAGAACGTCCATCGGTGTCCGTCCGCACACACATGACGTCCGTGTGTGTCCGTCAGCACACATAGGACGTCTGTGGCTGTCAATCAGTACACATATCATCACGTTGGTCCTTGGACTCAGCACCCAGGCCCTTCCCGTGGACTGTTTGGGTGATTTTGTCCCACGTGGGCTGTCTGTTCAGTACACACAGGACGTCTGTGGGTGTCCGTCAGCACACACAGGACGTCTGTGGGTATCCGCCAGCACACACAATACGTCCGTGGCTGTCCGCCAGAACACACAGGACGTAAGTGGATGTCCTTGTGTGTCCGTGTGTCCGTCAGCACACACATGACGTCCGTGTGTTCGGCTCCATGTACTGATCTGTGGAGCGCAGTCTATCACACAGGACAACTGTGGCTGTCCGTCATAACACACAGGACGTCTGTGACTGGCCGTGTGTGTCCGTGGGTGTCTGCCAGCACACATAGGACGTCCGTGGCAGTCCAGGACATCCGTGATTGTCCGTGTGTGTCCGTCAGCACACACAGGACGTCCGTGGGTGTCCGTCAGCACACACATGACGTCTGTGTGTGTCCAGCAGCACACACAGGACGTTCGTGGCTGTCCGTGTGTGTCCGTGTGTGTCCGTCAGCACACACAGAACGTCCGTGGGTCTCCATCAGCACACACAGGACGTCCCTGTGTGTCCGTCAGCACACACATGACGTCCGTGGCTGTATGTGTGTCCGTGTGTGTCTGTCAGCACACACAGGACGTCCGTGGCTGTCCATCAGTACACATATCAGCACGTTGGTACTTGGACTCAGCACACTGGCCCTTCCCATGGACTGTTTGGGTCTGTCTGTTCAGTACACACAGGACGTCCGAGGGTGTCCGCCAGCACACACAGGCCGTCTGTGGCTGTCCGTCAGCACACACAGGACGTCCGTGGCTGTCCATGTGTGTCCGTGTGTGTCCGTCAGCACACACAGAACGTCTCTGGCAGTCTTTCTGTCCATGTGTGTCCGTCAGCACACACAGGACGTCCGTGGCTGTCCATCAGTACACATATCAGCACGTTGGTCTTTGGACTCAGCACGCTGGCCCTTCCCGTGGACTGTTTGGGTGATTTTGGCCCACGTGGTCTGTCTGTTCAGTACATACAGGATGGTCGTGGTTGTCCGCCAGCACACACAGGACGTCTGTGGCTGTCTGTGTGTGTTCGTGTGTGTATGTCAGCACACACAGGACGTCTGTGGCTGTCCATCAGTAAACATATCAGCGCGCTGGTCCTTAGACTCACCATGCTGGCCCTTCCTGTGGACTGTGCGGGTGACTTTGGCCCACGTTGGCTGTCTGTTCAGTACACACAGGCCGTCCGTGTGTGTTCGTCAACACACACAAGACGTCCGTGTGTGTCCGTCAGCACACACAGGATGTCCGTGGCTGTCCGTCAGCACACACAGAATGTATGTGGCTGTCCATCAGTTCACATATCAGTACGTTGGTCCTTGGACTCAGCACGCGGACCCTCCCCGTGGACTATTCGGGTGATTTTGGCCCGCATGGGCTGTCTGTTCAGTACACACAGGACGTCTGTGGGTGTCCGTCAGCACACACATGACGTCTGTGGCTGTCTGTGTGTGTCCGTGTGTGTCCGTCTGTGTCCATCAGCACACATAGAACGTTCGTGGCTGTCCATCAGTACACATATCAACACGTTGGTCTTTGGACTCAGCACGCTGGCCCTTCCTGTGGACTGTTTGGGTGATTTTGGCCCACGTGGTCTGTCTGTTCAGTACATACAGGATGGCCGTGGGTGTCCGCCAGCCCACACAGGACGTCCGTGGCTGTCTGTGTGTGTTCGTGTGTGTATGTCAGCACACACAGGACGTCTGTGGCTGTCCATCAGTAAACATATCAGCGCGCTGGTCCTTAGACTCAGCATGCTGGCCCTTCCTGTGGACTGTGCGGGTGACTTTGGCCCACGTTGGCTGTCTGTTCAGTACACACAGGCCGTCCGTGTGTGTTCGTCAGCACACACAGGACGTCCGTGTGTGTCCGTCAGCACACACAGGATGTCTGTGGCTGTCCGTCAGCACACACAGAATGTATGTGGCTGTCCATCAGTTCACATATCAGTACGTTGGTCCTTGGACTCAGCACGCTGACCCTCCCCGTGGACTATTCGGGTGATTTTGGCCCGCATGGGCTGTCTGTTCAGTACACACAGGACGTCTGTGGGTGTCCGTCAGCACACACAGGACGTCTGTGGCTGTCTGTGTGTGTCCGTGTGTGTCCGTCTGTGTCCATCAGCACACACAGAACGTTCGTGGCTGTCCATCAGTACACATATCAACACGTTGGTCCTTGGACTCAGCACGCTGGCCCTTCCCATGAACTGTTTGGGTGATTTTGCCCCAGGTGGGCTGTGTGTTCAGTACACACAGGACGTCCGTGGGTGTCCGCCAGCACACACTAGACGTCCGTGGCTGTCTGTGGCTGTCCGTCAGCACACACAGGACGTCCGTGGCTGTTTGTGGCTGTCAGTGTGTGTCCTTCAGCACACACAGGACGTCTGTGGGTGTCTGTCAGCACACACAAGACGTCCATGTGTGTCCGTCAGCACACACAGGACGTCAGTGGCTGTCTATGTGTGTCCATGTGTGTCCGTCAGCACACACAGGAAGTCCGTGGCTGTCCATCAGTACACATATCAGCACGTTGGTCCTTAGACTCAGCCCACTGGCCCTTCCCATGGACTGTTTGGGTCTGTCTGTTCAGTACACACAGGACGTCCGTGGGTGTCCGCCAGTACACACAGGACGTCCGTGCTGTCCGTGTGTGTCCGTCAGCACACACAGAACGTTCGTGGGTGTCCATCAGCACACACAGGACGTCCCTGTGTGTCCGTCAGCACAAACAGGACGTCCGTGGCTGTATGTGTGTCCGTGTGTGTCTGTCAGCACACACAGGATGTCCGTGGCTGTCCATCAGTACACATATCAGCACGTTGGTCCTTGGACTCAGCACGCTGGCCCTTCCCGTGGACTGTTTCGGAGATTTTGTCCCACGTGGGCTGTCTGTTCAGTACACACAGGACGTCTGTGGGTGTCCGCCAGCACACACAGGACGTCTGTGGCTGTCTGTGTGTGTCCGTCAGCACACACAAGACAACAGTAGCTGTCCGTGTGTGTCCGTCAGCAACACACAACACGTTCGTGGCTGTCCATCAGTACACATATCAGCACATTGGTCCTTGGACTCAGCACGCTGACCTTCCCGTGGAATGTTCGGGTGATTTTGGCCCACGTGGGCTGTCTGTCAGTACACCACAGGACGTCCGTGGGTGTTCGTCAGCACACACATGACGTCCGTGTGTGTCCGTCAGCACACACAGGATGTACGTGGCAGCCCATGCGTGTCCGTGTGTATCCGTCAGCACACACAGGACGTATGTGGCTCGTCCATCAGTACACATATCAGTACATTGGTCCTTGGACTCAGCACGCTGACCCTCCCGTGGACTATTCGGGTGATTTGGCCCGCATGGGCTGTCTGTTCAGTACACGCAGGACGTCTGTGGGTGTCCGTCAGCACCCACATGACGTCTGTGGCTGTCTGTGTGTGTCCGTGTGTGTCCTGTCTGTCCATCAGCACACACAGAACGTTCGTGGCTGTCCATCAGTACACATATCAACACGTTGGTCTTTGGACTCAGCACGCTGGCCCTTCCCGTGGACTGTTTGGGTGATTTTGGCCCACGTGGTCTGTCTGTTCAGTACATACAGGATGGCCGTGGGTGTCCTCCAGCACACACAGGACGTCTGTGGCTTCTGTGTGTGTTCGTGTGTGTATGTCAGCACACACAGGACGTCTGTGGCTGTCATCAGTAACATTTCAGCGCGCTGGTCCTTAGACTCAGCATGCTGGCCCTTCCTGTGGACTATGCGGGTGACTTTGGCCCACGTTGGCTGTCTGTTCAGTACACACAGGCCGTCCGTGGTGTTCGTCAGCACACACAGGACGTCCATGTGTGTCCGTCAGCACACACAGGATGTCCGTGGCTGTCCGTCAGCACACACAGAATGTATGTGGCTGTCCATGAGTTCACATAACAGTACGTTGGTCCTGGTTGACTCAGCACGCTGACCCTCCCCGTGGACTATTCGGGTGATTTTGCCCGCATGGGCTGTCTGTTCAGTACACACAGGACGTCTGTGGGTGTCTGTCAGCACACACAGGACGTCTTGTGGCTGTCTGTGTGTGGTCCGTGTGTGTCCGTCTGTGTCCATCAGCACACACAGAACGTTTTGTGGCTGTCCATCAGTACACATACCAACACGTGGTCCTTGGACTCAGCACGCTGGCCCTTCCCATGAACTGTTTGGGTGATTTTGGCCCAGGTGGGCTGTGTGTTCAGTACACACAGGACGTCCGTGGGTGCCCGCCAGCACACACTAGACGTCTGTGGCTGTCTGTGGCTGTCCGTCAGCACACACATGACGTCTGTGGCTGTCCGTCAGCACACACAGGACGTCCGTGGCTGTTTGTGCTTTTGTCAGTGTGTGTCCTTCAGCCCACACAGGACGTCTGTGGTGTCTATCAGCACACACAAGACGTCAGTGGTTCTATGTGTGTCCATGTGTGTCCGTCAGCACACACAGGAAGTCCGTGGCTGTCCATCAGTACACATATCAGCACGTTGGTCCTTAGACTCAGCCCACTGGCCCTTCCCATGGACTGTTTGGGTCTGTCTGTTCAGTACACACAGGACGTCCGTGGGTGTCCGCCAGCACACACAGGCCGTCTGTGGCTGTCCGTCAGCACACACAGGACGTCCGTGGCTGTCCATGTGTGTCCGTGTGTGTCCGTCAGCACACACAGAACGTCCGTGGGTGTCCGTCAGCACACACAGGACGTCTGTGGCTGTGTGTCAGCACACACAGGACGTCCGTGCTTTGTGTGTCCGTGTGTGTCCGTCAGCACACACAGACGTTCGTGGGTGTCCATCAGCACACACAGGACGTCCCTGTGTGTCCGTCAGCACAACAGGACGTCCGTGCTGTATGTGTGTCCGTGTGTGTCTGTCACCACACAGGATGTCCGTGGCTGTCCATCAGTACACATATCAGCACGTTGGTCCTTGGACTCAGCACGCTGGCCCTTCCCGTGGACTGTTTCGGAGATTTTGTCCCACGTGGGCTGTCTGTTCAGTACACACAGGACCTCTGTGGGTGTCCGCCAGCACACACAGGACGTCCGTGGCTGTCTGTGGCTGTTAGTCAGCACACACAGGACAACAGTAGCTGTCCGTGTGTGTCCGTCAGCACACACAAGACGTTCGTGGCTGTCCATCAGTACACATATCAGCACATTGGTCCTTGGACTCAGCACGCTGACCTTCCCGTGGAATGTTCGGGTGATTTTGGCCCACGTGGGCTGTCTGTTCAGTACACACAGGACGTTCGTGGGTGTTCGTCAGCACACACATGACGTCCGTGTGTGTCCGTCAGCACACACAGGATGTACGTGGCAGTCCATGCGTGTCCGTGTGTATCCGTCAGCACACACAGGACGTATGTGGCTGTCCATCAGTACACATATCAGCACGTTGGTCCTTGGACTCAGCACGCTGACCCTCCCCGTGGACTATTCGGGTGATTTTGGCCCGCGTGGGCTGTCTGTTCAGTACACACAGGACGTCTGTGGGTGTCCGTCAGCACACACAGGACGTCTGTGGCTGTCTATGTGTGTCCATCTGTGTCCATCAGCACACACAGAACGTTCGTGGCTGTCCATCAGTACACATATCAACACGTTGGTCCTTGGACTCAGCACGCTGGCCCTTCCCATGAACTGTTTGGGTGATTTTGCCCCAGGTGGGCTGTGTGTTCAGTACACACAGGACGTCCGTGGGTGTCCGCCAGCACACACTAGACGTCCGTGGCTGTCTGTGGCTGTCCGTCAGCACACACAGGACGTCCGTGGCTGTTTGTGGCTGTCAGTGTGTGTCCTTCAGCACACACAGGACGTCTGTGGGTGTCTGTCAGCACACACAAGACGTCCATGTGTGTCCGTCAGCACACACAGGACGTCAGTGGCTGTCTATGTGTGTCCATGTGTGTCCGTCAGCACACACAGGAAGTCCGTGGCTGTCCATCAGTACACATATCAGCACGTTGGTCCTTAGACTCAGCCCACTGGCCCTTCCCATGGACTGTTTGGGTCTGTCTGTTCAGTACACACAGGACGTCCGTGGGTGTCCGCCAGTACACACAGGACGTCCGTGCTGTCCGTGTGTGTCCGTCAGCACACACAGAACGTTCGTGGGTGTCCATCAGCACACACAGGACGTCCCTGTGTGTCCGTCAGCACAAACAGGACGTCCGTGGCTGTATGTGTGTCCGTGTGTGTCTGTCAGCACACACAGGATGTCCGTGGCTGTCCATCAGTACACATATCAGCACGTTGGTCCTTGGACTCAGCACGCTGGCCCTTCCCGTGGACTGTTTCGGAGATTTTGTCCCACGTGGGCTGTCTGTTCAGTACACACAGGACGTCTGTGGGTGTCCGCCAGCACACACAGGACGTCTGTGGCTGTCTGTGTGTGTCCGTCAGCACACACAAGACAACAGTAGCTGTCCGTGTGTGTCCGTCAGCACACACAACACGTTCGTGGCTGTCCATCAGTACACATATCAGCACATTGGTCCTTGGACTCAGCACGCTGACCTTCCCGTGGAATGTTCGGGTGATTTTGGCCCACGTGGGCTGTCTGTTCAGTACACACAGGACGTCCGTGGGTGTTCGTCAGCACACACATGACATCCGTGTGTGTCCGTCAGCACACACAGGATGTACGTGGCAGCCCATGCGTGTCCGTGTGTATCCGTCAGCACACACAGGACGTATGTGGCTGTCCATCAGTACACATATCAGTACATTGGTCCTTGGACTCAGCACGCTGACCCTCCCCGTGGACTATTCGGGTGATTTTGGCCCGCATGGGCTGTCTGTTCAGTACACGCAGGACGTCTGTGGGTGTCCGTCAGCACCCACATGACGTCTGTGGCTGTCTGTGTGTGTCCGTGTGTGTCCGTCTGTGTCCATCAGCACACACAGAACGTTCGTGGCTGTCCATCAGTACACATATCAACACGTTGGTCTTTGGACTCAGCACGCTGGCCCTTCCCGTGGACTGTTTGGGTGATTTTGGCCCACGTGGTCTGTCTGTTCAGTACATACAGGATGGCCGTGGGTGTCCTCCAGCACACACAGGACGTCTGTGGCTGTCTGTGTGTGTTCGTGTGTGTATGTCAGCACACACAGGACGTCTGTGGCTGTCCATCAGTAAACATTTCAGCGCGCTGGTCCTTAGACTCAGCATGCTGGCCCTTCCTGTGGACTATGCGGGTGACTTTGGCCCACGTTGGCTGTCTGTTCAGTACACACAGGCCGTCCGTGTGTGTTCGTCAGCACACACAGGACGTCCATGTGTGTCCGTCAGCACACACAGGATGTCCGTGGCTGTCCGTCAGCACACACAGAATGTATGTGGCTGTCCATGAGTTCACATATCAGTACGTTGGTCCTTGGACTCAGCACGCTGACCCTCCCCGTGGACTATTCGGGTGATTTTGGCCCGCATGGGCTGTCTGTTCAGTACACACAGGACGTCTGTGGGTGTCTGTCAGCACACACAGGACGTCTGTGGCTGTCTGTGTGTGTCCGTGTGTGTCCGTCTGTGTCCATCAGCACACACAGAACGTTTGTGGCTGTCCATCAGTACACATATCAACACGTTGGTCCTTGGACTCAGCACGCTGGCCCTTCCCATGAACTGTTTGGGTGATTTTGGCCCAGGTGGGCTGTGTGTTCAGTACACACAGGACGTCCGTGGGTGCCCGCCAGCACACACTAGACGTCTGTGGCTGTCTGTGGCTGTCCGTCAGCACACACATGACGTCTGTGGCTGTCCGTCAGCACACACAGGACGTCCGTGGCTGTTTGTGGCTGTCAGTGTGTGTCCTTCAGCCCACACAGGACGTCTGTGGGTGTCTATCAGCACACACAAGACGTCAGTGGCTGTCTATGTGTGTCCATGTGTGTCCGTCAGCACACACAGGAAGACCGTGGCTGTCCATCAGTACACATATCAGCACGTTGGTCCTTAGACTCAGCCCACTGGCCCTTCCCATGGACTGTTTGGGTCTGTCTGTTCAGTACACACAGGACGTCCGTGGGTGTCCGCCAGCACACACAGGCCGTCTGTGGCTGTCCGTCAGCACACACAGGACGTCCGTGGCTGTCCATGTGTGTCCGTGTGTGTCCGTCAGCACACACAGAACGTCCGTGGGTGTCCGTCAGCACACACAGGACGTCTGTGGCTGTGTGTCAGCACACACAGGACGTCCGTGCTGTACGTGTGTGTCCGTGTGTGTCCGTCAGCACACACAGAACGTTCGTGGGTGTCCATCAGCACACACAGGACGTCCCTGTGTGTCCGTCAGCACAAACAGGACGTCCGTGGCTGTATGTGTGTCCGTGTGTGTCTGTCAGCACACACAGGATGTCCGTGGCTGTCCATCAGTACACATATCAGCACGTTGGTCCTTGGACTCAGCACGCTGGCCCTTCCCGTGGACTGTTTCGGAGATTTTGTCCCACGTGGGCTGTCTGTTCAGTACACACAGGACCTCTGTGGGTGTCCGCCAGCACACACAGGACGTCCGTGGCTGTCTGTGGCTGTTAGTCAGCACACACAGGACAACAGTAGCTGTCCGTGTGTGTCCGTCAGCACACACAAGACGTTCGTGGCTGTCCATCAGTACACATATCAGCACATTGGTCCTTGGACTCAGCACGCTGACCTTCCCGTGGAATGTTCGGGTGATTTTGGCCCACGTGGGCTGTCTGTTCAGTACACACAGGACGTTCGTGGGTGTTCGTCAGCACACACATGACGTCCGTGTGTGTCCGTCAGCACACACAGGATGTACGTGGCAGTCCATGCGTGTCCGTGTGTATCCGTCAGCACACACAGGACGTATGTGGCTGTCCATCAGTACACATATCAGCACGTTGGTCCTTGGACTCAGCACGCTGACCCTCCCCGTGGACTATTCGGGTGATTTTGGCCCGCGTGGGCTGTCTGTTCAGTACACACAGGACGTCTGTGGGTGTCCGTCAGCACACACAGGACGTCTGTGGCTGTCTATGTGTGTCCATCTGTGTCCATCAGCACACACAGAACGTTCGTGGCTGTCCATCAGTACACATATCAGCACGTTGGTCCTTGGACTCAGCACGCTGGCCCTTCCCATGAACTGTTTGGGTAATTTTGGCCTAGGTGGGCTGTGTGTTCAGTACACACAGGACGTCCGTGGGTGTCCGCCAGCACACACTAGACGTCTGTGGCTGTCTGTGGCTGTCCGTCAGCACACACATGACGTTTGTGGCTGTCCGTCAGCACACACAGGACGTCCGTGGCTGTTTGTGGCTGTCAGTGTGTGTCCTTCAGCACACACAGGACGTCTGTGGGTGTCTGTTAGCACACACAAGACGTCCATGTGTGTCCGTCAGCACACACAGGACGGCTGTGGGTGTCCGTCAGCACAAACAGGATGTCCGTGTGTGTCCGTCAGCACACATTGGACGTCTGTGGCTGTGTGTGTGTGTCTGTGTGTGTCCATGTGTGTCCGTCAGCACACACAGGACGTCCGTGGCTGTCCATCAGTACACATATCAGCACGTTGGTCCTTGGACTCAGCACACTGGCCCTTCCCCTGGACTGTTTGGGTCTGTCTGTTCAGTACACACAGGACATCCGTGGGTGTCCGCCAGCACACACAGGCCGTCTGTGGCTGTCCGTCAGCACACACAGGACGTCCGT
The DNA here is from genome assembly GCF_000309985.2 of Brassica rapa. Taxonomy (NCBI): domain Eukaryota; kingdom Viridiplantae; phylum Streptophyta; class Magnoliopsida; order Brassicales; family Brassicaceae; genus Brassica; species Brassica rapa. The sequence continues at coordinate 35,537 of NW_022610979.1, forward strand.
GGCTGTCCATGTGTGTTCGTGTGTGTCCGTCAGCACACACAGAATGTCTGTGGCAGTCTTTGTGTCCATGTGTGTCCGTCAGCACACACAGGACGTTTGTGGCTGTCCATCAGTACACATATCAGCACGTTGGTCTTTCGACTCAGCACGCTGGCCCTTCCCGTGGACTGTTTGGGTGATTTTGGCCCACGTGGTCTGTCTGTTCAGTACATACAGGATGGCCGTGGGTGTCCGCCAGCACACACAGGATGTCTGTGGCTGTCTGTGTGTGTTCGTGTGTGTATGTCAGCAGACACAGGACGTCTGTGGCTGTCCATCAGTAAACATATCAGCGCGCTGGTCCTTAGACTCAGCATGCTGGCCCTTCCTGTGGACTGTTCGGGTGACTTTGGCCCACGTTGGCTGTCTGTTCAGTACACACAGGCCGTCCATGTGTGTTCGTCAGCACACACAGGACGTTCGTGTGTGTCCGTCAGCACACACAGGTCGTCCGTGGCTGTCCGTCAGCACACACAGAATGTATGTGGCTGTCCATCAGTTCACATATCCGTACGTTGGTCCTTGGACTCAGCACGCTGACCCTCCCCATGGACTATTCGGGTGATTTTGGCCTGTATGGGCTGTCTGTGTGTGTCCGTGTGTGTCCGTCTGTGTCCATCAGCACACACAGAACGTTCGTGGCTGTCCATCAGTACACATATCAGCACGTTGGTCCTTGGACTCAGCACGCTGGCCCTTCCCATGAACTGTTTGGGTGATAATGGCCCAGGTGGGCTGTGTGTTCAGTACACACAGGACGTCCGTGGGTGTCCGCCAGCACACACTAGACGTCTGTGGCTGTCTGTCGCTGTCCGTCAGCACACACATGACGTTTGTGGCTGTCCGTCAGCACACACAAGACCTCCGTAGCTGTTTGTGGCTGTCAGTGTGTGTCCTTCAGCAAACACAAGACGTCTGTGGGTGTCTGTTAGCACACACAAGACGTCCATGTGTGTCCGTCAGCACATACAGGACGTCCGTGGGTGTCCGTCAGCACAAACAGGATGTCCGTGTGTGTCCGTCAGCACACATTGGACGTCTGTGGCTGTGTGTGTCCATGTGTGTCCGTCAGCACATACAGGAAGTCCGTGGCTGTCCATCAGTACACATATTAGCACGTTGGTCCTTAGACTCAGCACGCTGGCCCTTCCCATGGACTGTTTGGGTCTGTCTGTTCAGTACACACAGGACGTCCGTGGGTGTCCGCCAGCACACACAGGATGCCTGTGGCTGTCTGTCAGCACACACAGGACGTCCGTGCTGTCCGTGTGTGTCCGTGTGTGTCCGTCAGCACACACAGAACGTCCGTGGGTGTCCATCAGCACACATAGGACGTCCCTGTGTGTCCGTCAGCACACACAGGACGTCCGTGGCTGTATGTGTGTCCGTGTGTGTCTGTCAGCACACACAGGACGTCCGTGGCTGTCCATCAGTACACATATCAGCACGTTGGTCCTTGGACTCAGCACACTGGCCCTTCCCATGGACTGTTTGGGTCTGTCTGTTCAGTACACACAGGACGTCCGTGGGTGTCCGCCAGCACACACAGGCCGTCTGTGGCTGTCCGTCAGCACACATAGGACGTCCGTGGCTGTCCAAGTGTGTCCGTGTGTGTCCGTCAGCACACACAGAACGTCTGTGGCAGTCTTTGTGTACATGTGTGTCCGTCAGCACACAGAGGACGTCCGTGGCTGTCCATCAGTACACATATCAGCACGTTGGTCTTTGGACTCAGCACGCTGGCCCTTCCCGTGGACTGTTTGGGTGATTTTGGCCCACGTGGTCTGTCTGTTCAGTACATACAGGATGGCCGTGGGTGTCCGCCAGCACACACAAGACGTCTGTGGCTGTCTGTGTGTGTTCGTGTGTGTATGTCAGTACACACAGGACGTCTGTGGCTGTCCATCAGTAAACATATCAACGCGCTGGTCCTTAGACTCAGCATGCTGGCCCTTCCTGTGGACTGTTCGGGTGACTTTGCCCCACGTTGGCTGTCTGTTCAGTACACACAGGCCGTCCGTGTGTGTTCGTCAGCACACACAGGACGTCCGTGTGTGTCCGTCAGCACACACAGGACGTCCGTGGCTGTCTGTCAGCACACACAGAATGTATATGGCTGTCCATCAGTTCACATATCAGTACGTTGGTCCTTGGACTCAGCACGCTGACCCTCCCCGTGAACTATTCGGGTGATTTTGGCCCGCATGGGCTGTCTGTTCAGTACACACAGGACGTCTGTGGGTGTCCGTCAGCACACACAGGACGTCTGTGGCTGTCTGTGTGTGTCCGTGTGTGTCCGTCTGTGTCCATCAGCACACACAGAACGTTTGTGGCTGTCCATCAGTACACATATCAGCACGTTGGTCCTTGGACTCAGCACGCTGGCCCTTCCCATGAACTTTTTGGGTGATTTTGGCCCAGGTGGGCTGTGTGTTCAGTACACACAGGACGTCCATGGGTGTCCGCCAGCACACAGTAGACGTCCGTGGCTGTCTGTGGCTGTCCGTCAGCACACACAGGACGTCTGTGGCTGTCCGTCAGCACACACAGGACGTCCGTGGCTGTTTGTGGCTGTCAATGTGTGTCCTTCAGCACACACAGGACGTCTGTGTGTGTGTGTCAGCACACACAAGACGTCCATGTGTGTCCGTCAGCACACACAGGACGTCAGTGGCTGTCTGTGTGGGTCCATGTGTGTCCGTCAGCACACACAGGAAGTCCGTGGCTGTCCATCAGTACACATATCAGCACGTTGGTCCTTAGACTCAGCACACTGGCCCTTCCCATGGACTGTTTGGGTCTGTCTGTTCAGTACACACAGGACGTCTGTGGGTGTCCGCCAGCACACACAGGATGTCTGTGGCTGTGTGTCAGCACACACAGGACGTCCGTGCTGTCCGTGTGTGTCCGTGTGTGTCCGTCAGCACACACAGAACTTCCGTGGGTGTCCATCAGCACACACAGGATGTCCCTGTGTGTCCGTCAGCACACACAGGACGTCCGTGGCTGTATGTGTGTCCGTGTGTGTCTGTCAGCACACACAGGACGTCCGTGGCTGTCCATCAGTACACATATCAGCACGTTGTTCCTTGGACTCAGCACACTAGCCCTTCCCATGGACTGTTTGGGTCTGTCTGTTCAGTACACACAGGACGTCCGTGGGTGTCCGCCAGCACACACAGGCCGTCTGTGGCTGTCCGTCAGCACACACAGGACGTCCGTGGCTGTCCATGTGTGTCCGTGTGTGTCCGTCAGCACACACAGAACGTCTGTGGCAGTCTTTGTGTCCATGTGTGTCCGTCAGCACACACAGGACGTCCATGGCTGTCCATCAGTACACATATCAGCACGTTGGTCTTTGGACTCAGCACGCTGGCCCTTCCCGTGGACTGTTTGGGTAATTTTGGCCCACGTGGTCTGTCTGTTCAGTACATACAGGATGGCCGTGGGTGTCCGCCAGCACACACAGGACGTCTGTGGCTGTCTGTGTGTGTTCGTGTGTGTATGTCAGCACACACAGGACGTCTTTGGCTGTCCATCAGTAAACATATCAGCGCGCTGGTCCTTAGACTCAGCATGCTGGCCCTTCCTGTGGACTGTTTGGGTGACTTTGGCCCACGTTGGCTGTCTGTTCAGTACACACAGGCCGTCCGTGTGTGTTCGTTAGCACACACAGGACGTCCGTGTGTGTCCGTCAGCACACACAGGACGTCCGTGGCTGTCTGTCAGCACACACAAAATGTATATGGCTGTCCATCAGTTCACATATCAGTACGTTGGTCCTTGGACTCAGCACGCTGACCCTCCCCGTGGACTATTCGGGTGATTTTGGCCCGCATGGGCTGTCTGTTCAGTACACACAGGACGTCTGTGGGTGTCCGTCAGCACACACAGGACGTATGTGGCTGTCTGTGTGTGTCCGTGTGTGTCCGTCTGTGTCCATCAGCACAAACAGAACGTTTGTGGCTGTCCATCAGTACACATATCAGCACGTTGGTCCTTGGACTCAGCACGCTGGCCCTTCCCATGAACTTTTTGGGTGATTTTGGCCCAGGTGGGCTGTGTGTTCAGTACACACAGGACGTCCATGGGTGTCCACCAGCACACAGTAGACGTCCGTGGCTGTCTGTGGCTGTCCGTCAGCACACACAGGACGTCTGTGGCTGTCCGTCAGCACACACAGGACGTCCGTGGCTGTTTGTGGCTGTCAATGTGTGTCCTTCAGCACACACAGGACGTCTGTGTGTGTCTGTCAGCACACACAAGACGTCCATGTGTGTCCGTCAGCACACACAGGACGTCAGTGGCTGTCTGTGTGTGTCCATGTGTGTCCGTCAGCACACACAGGAAGTCCGTGGCTGTCCATCAGTACACATATCAGCACGTTGGTCCTTAGACTCAGCACACTGGCCCTTCCCATGGACTGTTTGGGTCTGTCTGTTCAGTACACACAGGACGTCTGTGGGTGTCCGCCAGCACACACAGGATGTCTGTGGCTGTGTGTCAGCACACACAGGACGTCCGTGCTGTCCGTGTGTGTCCGTGTGTGTCCGTCAGCACACACAGAACGTCCGTGGGTGTCCATCAGCACACACAGGACGTCCCTGTGTGTCCGTCAGCACACACAGGACGTCCGTGGCTGTATGTGTGTCCGTGTGTGTCTGTCAGCACACACAGGACGTCCGTGGCTGTCCATCAGTACACATATCAGCACGTTGTTCCTTGGACTCAGCACACTGGCCCTTCCCATGGACTGTTTGGGTCTGTCTGTTCAGTACACACAGGACGTCCGTGGGTGTCCGCCAGCACACACAGGCCGTCTGTGGCTGTCCGTCAGCACACACAGGACGTCCGTGGCTGTCCATGTGTGTCCGTGTGTGTCCGTCAGCACACACAGAAAGTCTGTGGCAGTCTTTGTGTCCATGTGTGTCCGTCAGTACACACAGGACGTCCATGGCTGTCCATCAGTACACATATCAGCACGTTGGTCTTTGGACTCAGCACGCTGGCCCTTCCCGTGGACTGTTTGGGTAATTTTGGCCCATGTGGTCTGTCTGTTCAGTACATACAGGATGGCCGTGGGTGTCCGCCAGCACACACAGGACGTCTGTGGCTGTCTGTGTGTGTTCGTGTGTGTATGTCAGCACACACAGGACGTCTTTGGCTGTCCATCAGTAAACATATCAGCGCGCTGGTCCTTAGACTCAGCATGCTGGCCCTTCCTGTGGACTGTTTGGGTGACTTTGGCCCACTTTGGCTGTCTGTTCAGTACACACAGGCCGTCCGTGTGTGTTCGTCAGCACACAGAGGACGTCCGTGTGTGTCCGTCAGCACACACAGGACGTCCGGGGCTGTCCGTCAGCACACACAGAATGTATGTGGCTGTCCATCAGTTCACATATCAGTACGTTGGTCCTTGGACTCAGCACGCTGACCCTCCCCGTTGACTATTCGGGTGATTTTGGCCCGCATGGGCTGTCTGTTCAGTACACACAGGACGTCCGTCAGCACACACAGGACGTCTGTGGCTGTCGGTGTGTGTCCGTGTGTGTCCGTCTGTGTCCATCAGCACACACAAAACGCTTGTGGCTGTCCATCAGTACACATATCAGCACGTTGGTCCTTGGACTCAGCATGCTGGCCCTTCCCATGAACTGTTTGGGTGATTTTGGCCCAGGTGGGCTGTGTGTTCAGTACACACAGGACGTCCGTGGGTGTCCGCCAGCACACACTAGACGTCCGTGGCTGTCCGTCAGCACACACAGGACGTCTGTGGCTGTCCGTCAGCACACACAGGACGTCCGTGGCTGTTTGTGGCTGTCAGTGTGTGTCCTTCAGCACACACAGGACATCTGTTGGTGTCTGTCAGCACACACAAGACGTCCATGTGTGTCCGTCAGCACACACAGGACGTCAGTGGCTGTCTGTGTGTGTCCATGTGTGTCCGTCAGCACACACAGGAAGTCTGTGGCTGTCCATCAGTACACATATCAGCACGTTGGTCCTTAGACTCAGCACGCTGGCCCTTCCCATGGACTGTTTGGGTCTGTCTGTTCAGTACACACAGGACGTCCGTGGGTGTCCGCCAGCACACACAGGATGTCTGTGGCTGTGTGTCAGCACACACAGGACGTCCGTGCTGTCCGTGTGTGTCCGTGTGTGTCCGTCAGCACACACAGAACGTCCGTGGGTGTCCATCAGCACACACAGGACGTCCCTGTGTGTCCGTCAGCACAAACAGGACGTCTGTGGCTGTATGTGTGTCCGTGTGTGTCTGTCAGCACACACAGGATGTCCGTGGCTGTCCATCAGTAGACATATCAGCACGTTGGTCCTTGGACTCAGCACGCTGGCCCTTCCCGTGGACTGTTTGGGTCTCTCTGTTCAGTACACACAGGACGTCCGTGGGTGTCCGCCAGCACACACAGGACGTCTGTGCCTGTCCGTCAGCACACACAGGACGTCCGTGGCTGTCCATGTGTGTCCGTGTGTGTCCGTCAGCACACACAGGACGTCTGTGGGTGTCCATCAGCACACACAGGACGTCCCTGTGTGTCCGTCAGCACACACAGAACGTCCGTGGCAGTCTCTGTGTCCATGTGTGTCCGTCAGCACGCACAGGACGTCCGTGGCTGTCCATCAGTATACATATCAGCACGTTGGACTTTGGACTCAGCACGCTGGCCCTTCCCGTGGACTGTTTGGGTGATTTTGGCCCACGTGGTCTGTCTGTTCAGTACATACAGGACGGCCGTGGGTGTCCGCCAGCACACATAGGACGTCTGTGGCTGTCTGTGTGTGTTCGTGTGTGTATGTCAGCACACACATGACGTCTATGGCTGTCCATCAGTGAACATATCAGCGCGCTCGTCCTTAGACTCAGCATGCTGGCCCTTCCCGTGGACTGTTCGGGTGACTTTGGCCC
>NW_022610979.1:47500-57015 GCF_000309985.2 Brassica rapa
TCACATCTATCTACAATGACCCATTCACCACACATCTTCTCATGGCCTGAGTCTTCACGGTGCCTTTCCCTTACCACGGTCCATGTCCGATCCTGAAACTACACAAGACACAATGCACATTCATAAGGCCGATATCCTAACATCAAGTCTAGATAAGCATGGTTCGGCTACTTAGAATCTATAACCTGTCCAAACCAACATACTCAAATAAATTCCCAAAAACTAATTAAAATTCATGATAATCTCTGATAACTCCCAACTAAGAGATTCCCATAAACAGTTTCCAACAAAACACACTAGAACATCCAAATCCGACCATGAAAAGTCCGGCCAAAGGCCAAGGACTTGGATACTGAACCGGCCAGGGCCTTGTTCAGTCTTCCCTGTATGAACAGAACAAACGAACACAATAATCTCATAGGACAAGCAAATCTAAAGAGATAGAGAGAGTAGATGTAGGCGCATAGCAAACCGGCCACAAGCCCGATCGGATCATCAGCCGTCTCGGGCCGATCACTTGCCGTCCACACCACTGACCTTAGGCGTTCTCTCCCCAGGCGCCATCTCCTTCTCTTTTTCCTTCTCTCTGTCTCTCTGTCTGGTATCCATCTCCTCAGGCCTTGCTTCCCACGATCCGGTTTCTCCTGGAACAGCCAAGCCTCTCGCTGGTTCTCTCCTTGGATCGCCGGTTCTCTCTTCTCTTTCTGGGGTTTGTCTCTCACGATTTTGGCAGAGGTTCCCCTCAAGAATTCTGTGTCAAATTCTGGATCCAGGGCTCTGTATTTATAGAGAGAGGGAGTCGGAACAGCCATGGGGCCGAACGGGTGGGAGTTGTAACCGAAAAGGTGTCTCTCTCTCCTTTGCAACCGTTCGGCAATAACTGCCCCCAACCGGTCCTCAACTGCCTCCAACTGCTCATGTCCTTGTCCCTGTCGGTTCTCTATCCTGAAGCCAAGGCCAAGCCCTTTAACTGACCGTCCATACCGTGGCCGGACCATCTAACCAAACCACCATAACCGTCCTAGTAACCGCCCAACCATCCAGGACATGAACACTCGGCCCAGCTGAGTTGAGCTGACTGCTAGCTGGTCCCAGCTGAGTGAGGTAGTCCTTCTAGCTCCACGAGCTGATGCATACTGACTGAGCTCCCATTGAGCTTCCCTGAGCTGCCCAAGCTCGGCCGCTGTCCCGTCCAGCTCCCACATCACTCGTCCAGCTCTATTAAACCCATTCTTTCTTCACCCTGGTTAAGTCTCAACACTTTGATGCCCTTAACTCTATGTCTGAGCCATGATACGCTTGTCTACTGGTCTAATGACCTGACTGGTGCATCTCCCCGCACCATGGCTCATCCCAACGATCCTATCTCGGACTGGGGACATGAGAAGTCTCCCCCACTTGGGATGGATTCGTCCTCGAATCCTCATCATGTGTTTCCTCGGGGACCACCTGATCATACCACTCAGGATACTCGGCCTTCATCCTTGCCTCTGTTTCCCAAGTGATTACATCCTTGCCATTGTATTCCCACACGACCTTGATCATGGGAATGGTCTTCTTCCTTGTTGTCTTTTCTGTTCGATCCACTATGCGGACCGGCCTCGTCTCTAGAGTCAGATTCTTACCCAAATCTGTAGGGATCTCGTGTAGGACTATGTCCTGATCAGACAAACATTTTTGGAGTTGGGACACATGAAACATGTTGTGGAACGCATCCATGGCTGGTGGCAGTTCCAACTTATAAGCCACAGCCCCAACTCTTTCTATGATTCTGAACGGACCCAAGTACCTAGGGTCTAGTTTTCTTCTGCCAGAAACTCTAGCCCTCCCTTTGAATGTGATCATCTTGAGATATACCAAGTCTTCAACTTCAAACTCAATATGTTTCCTTCGTCTATATGCATAACTCTTTTGACGATCCTGTGCTTCTTTCATTTTCTCCTTTAAGAACCTTATTTTCTCGGTGGTTTCTTCCACTATCTCAGGACCCAACATGCTCCTCTCCCCCACTTGGGTCCAGCATAATCGCGTCCTGCAAGGCCGTCCATACAGTGCTTCATAAGGTGACATCCCAATGCTAGTATGGAAACTGTTGTTGTAGGCAAACTCGACCAAGGGTAGATGCTTTTCCCATGAGTCGCCCCAATCCAACACCACGGCCCTTAACATGTCCTCCAATGTCTGGATTGTCCTCTCTGACTGCCCATCCGTCTGAGGATGATAGGCTGTGCTCATGTTCATTCTTGTTCCTAAGGCTTTTTGAAAAGCCTGCCAGAAGTAAGAGGTGAACCTAGAGTCTCTGTCCGAGACAATACTAGCCGACACTCCATGCAGACGTACTATCTCGTCCAAGTAAATCCTCACGATCTGATCCACTCCATCTCCTTTCTGTATTGGTAAGAAGTGGGCCGACTTGGTTAGTCTGTCAACCACCACCCAAACCGCATCCTTTTGGTTCCTGGTCGTAGGAAAACTGGTCACAAAATCCATTGTGATGTGATCCCACTTCCACCCTGGTATGGGGAGATTCTGGAGCATACCATTGGGCACTTGATGTTCGGCCTTCAGAAGCTGGCAAGTAGGACACCTCGCCACCCACTCGGCTGTTTTCATCCTTACCCAGTGATAGTACCTTTTTAAATCCCTATACATCTTATTCAGCCTGGGGTGGACTGAGAACTTTGACTTATGAGCCTGACTCATAATCTCTTCTTTAAGCCCCTTGCTGTTTGGAACACTTACTCGGCCATTCACCCAGATTGTTTCGTTGCTTGTGATCTGATACTCCGTCTTATCGTTAAGAGCCACTTTTTGCAAGTTCTCATCCAAACTCTTGGCCTGCTGTATCCTGGTAAGTAGATCGGCCTGATCCACTTCCTCGGATCCCAATGGCTCATCACGTCCAACCAAGGAATTTAGATGTAGTGACCGAACCATCCCTTCTAGTTCATCCGCTTCTCTTTCGGCCGAGACATCTGCCCTTCTCCGGCTTAAGGCATCAGCCAATAGGTTAGCCTTGTCTAGATGGTATGATATGTCCAGATCATAATCAGCAACATACTCAATCCATCTTCTTTGTCTCAAGTTCAACTCAGGCTGAGTGAAAATGTACTTCAAGCTCTTATGATCAGTGAGAATCTGGACTTTGGCTCCGTACAGATACGATCTCTATATCTTCAAAGCAAACACCACGGCCGCCATCTCTAGATCATGGATCGGATAATTCCCTTCATGCTTTCTCAGCTGTCTCGAGGCATAAGCAATCACCTTCCCATGTTTCAGGACGCACCCCAACCCAGTGATGGACGCATCCGTATAGACCACATAAGGTTGATCTCCCTCCGGCAATACCAATATTGGTGCATTCGTCAGCATATCCTTTAGAGCTGAGAAACACTTCTCACACCCTTCATTCCAGGCAAACTTCACATCCTTGCCTGTAAGTCGTGTCATGGGTTGAGCCAAACTGGCAAACCCCTTGACATACTTTCTGTAGTAGCCGGCCAGCCCTAGGAAACTCCTAACCTCAGTAGCATTCCTAGGCTGTGGCCAATCTCGTATAGTCTGAACCTTCTCCGGATCTACTGACACGCCCTGATCAGACACAATGTGTCCGAGGAACCCAACGCTCTTCTGCCAGAAACTACACTTGCTTAGTTTGGCAAAGAGTTTTTGTTCCCTCAAACGTCCTAGTACGGCCCTGAGATGCTTCTCATGGTCTTCCTTGTTTCTGGAATATACAAGTATGTCATCTATGAAGATGATTACAAATTCATCCAAGAAATCTCGAAAGATACCATTCATCATCTTCATGAATGCAGCTGGTGCATTGGTTAGACCAAATGGCATAACCACAAACTCATAGTGGCCATACCTGGTCCGGAACGCCGTCTTCCTGATATCATTAGGCTCAATTGGGATCTGATGATACTCTGAGGCGAAATCAATCTTGGAAAACCATTTGGCCCCTTTGAGCTGATCCAACAGCTAATCAATTCTGGGTAATGGGTACTTGTTCTTCACAGTAACCCTATTCAACCCTCGGTAATCAATACACAGCCTGAAGCTACCATCCTTTTTCTTCACAAAAAGAACTGGTGCTCCCCAAGGCGAGACACTTGGTCGTATGAACCCTTTGTCCAACAACTCTTCCAGTTGCTTCTTTAGCTCGGCCATCTCGGCCGGAGCCATACGATATGGACTTTTGGACATTGGGGCCGTCCCTGGTTCTAGTTCTATTATGAACCGGCCAGCCCTATCAGGGGGAATGCCCTGTAGTGCCCGAAACACATCCTCAAACTCTTTAACCAGCGGAATCCCGTCCGGGTCACCAGCCCCTACAACCTCCTTAGTGGCGATTGTGACCAAAAAGGCCTCACAACCCTTCTCAAGCATCCGTTCCACTTGGACTGCTGATATCACTAAGCATCCAGAAGTCAGACGAATACCTTGGAACCTGATCGGGGGTCCACACCCAGTCTCAAACTGCACCCTTCCTCTGTGACAGTCCAGAGTAGCCCGATTCTTTCCAAGCCAGTCCATGCCTAATATCACCTCATGATTCTTAAGGCAGACCACAACCAGATCCATAGGCATAACTCTATACTGGATCACTATTGGGATATCCTTTACTCGCCCTAATGAATGCATTACTTGCCCACCGGCCGCATTCACTATGCAAGGATCATCCTCCGTTCCCATCTGGAACAACCCTTTTCCGATCATATCTGGGCTCACAAAGCTGTGTGTAGCTCCAGTATCAAACAGTACGTGTGTTTCCACACCACCAATACATAGGGTCCCTACATAAGACCCCCCTTTTCTAATCATCTAATCCATTCTAAGTTATGTACCATGCCAATCTACTGAATTGAAAAAGAATGGATCTAGAATGTTACCAGTGATGGTCCAGCCTCTGCTGCGTCCTTGGTCAGTTCATACACACGCGGTGCTGAGGTCTGACCTCGGGTCTGGCTTGGCTTGCTGGCCTCCCCACGTCCTTTAGCCTCAGCTTGCATCTTGGGACATTCCCAGCGTAGGTGTCCCGTCTTGCTGCAGTAATGACAGCTTCTGGGGTCACTCCCCAAGCCCTGTCCACGGTTCTCTGACCGTCCAGGACAGTCTCGAGCAAAGTGGCCCATCTTGCCACAACGGGTGCAAGCCCCCTTTGCCTTCCAACACTCTCCACCGTGATGCCTTCTGCATGAAGGACACTCCGGCCTATCACTTGAGGCCTTGCCCCCTTCGGCCGTGTCCCTCTTTCTCTTCCGGTCGCTTCCGGATCCACTAGAAGCCGTGTGGCCCCTAGACTTCAGCTTGGCCTCTTCAGCGAAGTTAGTCTCCACCATAGCCATGCGTTCCACCAGTTCAGACACTGTCTAGAAGTGACCAACGGAGCAATAGGTTCGAAGTTCGACCCTTAGGCCTCGAACAAACCTACGTATCTGTACCGTCTCCTCCTCCAACTCCTTGCCCACATATCGTCTGAGCCGGTTGAACTTCTCTTCGTACTCACGTATTGTCATGCGTCCTTGAGTCAAGTCTAGGAACTGAGACTCCAGACGGTCCCAAGCTTCAGCCGAGAAGTATTTGTGGTTGAACTCCACCTCGAAGTTTGAGAACCGCTCAATTGTCCCATTGGTGCGTTTGTCTAGAGCTAACCACCAGTTATGTGTGTCACCTTCCAGGAAGTGAACCACAATGTCCTTTTTGTACTCCTCTGGGCAACGAGTTGAGCTGAAATTCCGAGCCAATCTGCTCCTCCACTCGTCTGCCTCAATGGGATCAGAACTACAAGCAAACTGCTTCGTACCCAGCTTGGAGATGTGAGCTAGAAGGCTCAAGTAATCCACTCTCCTAACTGGATGAGCTGGTAGATCAATCTCCATTACCTCAGCTTCGACCGAAGCTCGGTCCTCGGCTGTCCTGGCAGCTGTTCGAGCTACTTGTGCAGCTGCACGAGCTACACCAGCTGCTGTCCCAGCTGTCCTAGCTGCTCTCTGAGTTGCCTGAACCGTGGCCTGAGCTGGGGTGATCTGGCCAACCGATGAGTTCAAAAAAGGGGTAAATTCATGCGTGAAAGCCAACATCTGAGTGCCCATGGCCTTAACCACATCCGTCACCTCCCGCATAGATGGCTCGGCCAACTCCTCCGCCCCATCTCCAGGTCCGGTCTCGTCTCCTACATGGGAGGAATCACCTTCCTCCTCCCGTCCCTCTTGTTGTTGCTCACCCAGGTTATCAACCTGAACCTCAGTAGGCAGGAACGTCGCGAAGGGTTCCCCGGTCTTCTCATTAACCAGCCCCGTCTGGGTTGGTAACACTTGAGTGGGGTTGGCCCCATCTCCTATGACCGGTCCAGAACCACCAGCCGCTTCCTTGCCCTTCCGGGACTTAGTCCGCTTAGTTCCCTTAGGCAAAAACACTTAGTGTTAGTCCAAACGTATAAACCTCATCTCATGATTAGAACTAAGCAAAACAACATCAAACCAAACAAACACAAACAACCCGTGAGACCAAGCAGCCGGACGTGTGGTGAACACATAACCCAAACCAATCCTAGAATCAAGCATGCTCTGATACCGACTTGTAAGACCCGATCCCGGCTCTTAAGCCCAAACTGATCTGCGGCCTTAACCTTTCAATCTAAGTCCGAGTGAACCAAGTTTTAAGTCTTATCTTTCTAAATTCAATTCATTTCAACTGAGGTTCAATACAATCAATCTAAACAAGGAAACATAAGGGGAAAATCAATTGTATAAATATAAACTGAGATTCATACATCATTCTTAGGTTCGTCCTAATAAGTTATACACACTTAGTCTAACATAAGTTCACAAGTTGCACAATAGGCTATCAGTATTTCACATCTATCTACAATGACCCATTCACCACACATCTTCCCATGGCCTGAGTCTTCACGGTGCCTTTCCCTTACCACGGTCCATGTCCGATCCTGAAACCACACAAGACACAATGCACATTCATATGGCCGATATCCTAACATCAAGTCTAGATAAGCATGGTTCGGCTACTTAGAATCTATAACCTGTCCAAACCAACATACTCAAATAAATTCCCAAAAACTAATTAAAATTCATGATAATCCTTGATAAATCCCAACTAAGAGATTCCCATAAACAGTTTCCAACGAAACACACTAGAACGTCCAAATCCGACCATGAATAGTCCGGCCAAAGGCCAAGGACTTGGATACTGAACCGGCCAGGGCCTTGGTTCTGTGTTCCCTGTATGACCAGAACAAACAAACACAATAATCTGATAGGACAAGCAAATCTAAAGAGATAGAGAGAGTAGATGTAGGCGCATAGCAAACCGGCCACAAGCCCGATCGAATCATCAGCCGGCTAAGGCCGATCGCTTGCCGTCCACACCACTGACCTTAGGTGTTCTCTCCCCAGGCGCCATCTCCTTCACTTTGTCCTTCTCTCTGTCTCTCTGTCTGGTATCCATCTCCTCAGGCCTTGCTTCCCACGATCCGGTTTCTCCTGGAACAGCCAAGCCTCTCGCCGGTTCTCTCCTTGGATCGCCGGTTCTCTCTTCTCTTTTTGGTGTTTGTCTCTCACGATTTTGGCAGAGGTTCCCCTCAAGAATTCTGTGTCAAATTCTGGATCCAGGGCTCAGTATTTATAGAGAGAGGGAGTCGGAACTGCCATGGGGCCGAAGGGGTGGGAGTTGTAACCGAAAAGGTGTCTCTCTCTCCCTTGCAACCGTTCGGCAATAACTGCCCCCAACCGGTCCTCAACTACCTCCAACTGCTCCTGTCCCTGCCGGTTCTCTATCCTGAAACCAAGGCCAAGACCTTTAACTGACCGTCCATACCGTGGCCACACCATCTAACCGAACCACCATAACCATCCTTTTAACCGCCCCAACGGTCCCGGACATGAACACTCGGCCCAACTGAATTGAGCTGACTACTAGCTGGTCCCAGCTGAGTGAGCTAGTCCTTATAGCTCCACGAGCTGATGCATACTGACTAAGCTCCCATTAAGCTTCCCTGAGCTGCCCAAGCTCGGCCCCGTCCAGCTCCCACATCACTCGTCCAGCTCTATTAAACCCATTTTTTCTTCACCCTGGTTAAGTCTCAACACTTTGATGCCCTTAACCCTATGTCTGAGCCATGATACGCTTGTCTACTGGTCTAATGACCTGACTGGTGCGTCTCCCCGCACCATGGCTCGTCCCAACGACCCTATCTCGGACCGGGGACATGACAGACTGTTTGGGTGATTTTGGCCCACATGGGCTGTCTGTTCAGTACACACAGGACGTCTGTGGGTGTCCGCCAGCACACACAGGACGTCCGTGGCTGTCCGTCAGCACACACATAACGTCCATGGCTGTCCGTGTGTGTCCGTCAGCACACGACCTCTGTTTCCCAAGTGATTTCATCCTTGCCATTGTATTCCCACACGACCTTGATCATGGGAATGGTCTTCTTCCTTGTTGTCTTTTCTGTTCGATCCACTATGAGGACCAGCCTCGTCTCTAGAGTCAGATTCTTACCCAAATCTGTATGGATCTCGGGTAGTACTATGTCCTGATCAGACAAACATTTTCGGAGTTGGGACACATGAAACACGTTATGGAACGCATCCATGGCTGGTGGCAGTTCCAACTTATAAGCCAACTCCCCAACTCTTTCTATGATTCTGAATGGACCCAAGTACCTAGGGTCTAGTTTTCTTCTGCCAGAAACTCTAGCCCTCCCTTTGAATGTGATCATCTTGAGATAGACCAAGTCTTCATCTTCAAACTCAAGATGTTTCATCCGTCTATCTGCATAACTCTTTTGACGATCTTGTGCTTCTTTCATTTTCTCCTTTAAGAACCTTATTTCTCAGTGGTTTCTTCCACTATGGACTCTCCCCCCAACATGCTTCCCTCCCCCCCCCATGGGCTCCTGCATAATGGCGTCCTGCAGAATGGCGTCCTTCTAGGCCGTCCATACAGTGCTTCATAAGGTGACATCCCAATGCTAGTATGGAAACTGTTGTTGTAGGCAAACTCGACCAAGGGTAGATGCTTTCCCATGAGTCGCCCCAATCCAACACCACGGCCCTTAACATGTCCTCCAATGTCTGGATTGTCCTCTCTGATTGCCCATCCGTCTGAGGATGATAGGCTGTGCTCATGTTCATTCTTGTTCCTAAGGCTTTTTGAAAAGCCTGCCAGAAGTAAGAGGTGAACCTAGGGTCTCTGTCCGAGACAATACTAGCCGGCACTCCATGCAGACGTACTATCTCGTCCAAGTAAATCCTCACGATCTGATCCACTCCATCTCCTTTCTGTATTGGTAAGAAGTGGGCCGACTTGGTTAGTCTGTCAACCACCACCCAAACCGCATCCTTTTGGTTCTGGTCGTAGGAAACCGGTCACAAAATCCATTGTGATGTGATCCCACTTCCATCTCGGGTATGGGGAGATTCTGGAGCTATACCATGGGCACTTGATGTGCGGCCTCACACAACTGGCAAGTAGGACACCTCGCC
>NW_022610980.1:0-32274 GCF_000309985.2 Brassica rapa
CGAACAGTCCACGGGAAGGGTCAGCGTGCTGAGTCCAAGGACCAACGTGCTGATATGTTTACTGATGGACAGCCACAGACGTCTCGTGTCTGCTGACGGAGACACACAGACAGTCACGAACGTCTGGTTTGTGCTGACGGACACAACCGGAGGTCATGTGTGTGCTGACGGACACCCACGAACGTCCTGTGTGTGCTGTCGGACACACACGGACACACACAGGACACACACGGACACACACGGACAGCACAGACGTCCTGTGTGTGCTGGGCGGACAGCCGCAGACAGCCACGGACGTCCTGTGCGTGCTGGCGGACACCAACGGACGTCCTGTGTGTACTGAACAAACAGCCACGTGGGCCAAAATCACCCAAACAGTCCACGGAAGGGCCAGCGTGCTGAGTCCCAAGACCAACGTGCTGATATGTGTACTGATGGACAGCCATGGACGTCTTGTGTGTGCTGATGGACACACACAGACACACACGGACAGCCACGGACGTCCTGTGTGTGCTAACAGACACACGTGGACGTCCTGTGTGTGCTGACGGACCCCACGGATGTCCTGTGTGTACTGAACAGACAGCCCACGTGGGCCAAAATCACCCGAACAGTCCACGGGAAGGGTCAGCGTGCTGAGTCCAAGGACCAACGTGCTGATATGTGTACTGATGGACAGCCATGGACGTCCTGTGGTGTGCTGACGAACACACACAGACACACATAGACCGCCACGGACGTCCGGTGTGTGCTGACGGACACACACGAACGTCCTGTGTTTGCTGACGGACACCCACGAACGTCATGTGTGTGCTGACGGACAACCACGAACGTCCTGTGTGTGCTGACGTACACACACAGACACACACAGACAGCCACAGACGTCATGTGTGTGCTGACGGACAACTACGAACAGCCACGGACGTCCTGTGTGTGCTGACGGACACACACAGACACACACAGACACACACGAACAGCCATAGACGTCCTGATTGTGCTGACGGACACCCACGTGGGCCAGAAATCACCCAAACAGTCCACGGGAAGGGCCAGCGTGCTGAGTCCAAGGACCAACGTGCTGAGTCCAAGGACCAACGTGCTGATATGTGTACTGATGGACAGCCACGGACGTCCTGTGTGTGCTGATGGACACACACGGACAGCTACGGACAGCCACAGACGTCTTGTGTGTGCTGACGGACACCCACGGACGTCCTGTGTGTGCTGACGGACACACACACACATGGACACACACGGACAGCCACGGAGGTCCTGTGTGTGCTGACGGCCAGCCACAGACATCATGTGTGTGCTGGCGGACACCCACGGATGTCGTGTGTGTAACACACCGATCCCGGCTGCATAGGCCGCGATCGATGCCTCACGTCGCTCGGTCCACTTCCTGGCCAAACCTCTTAATTTTTGCCCTTTATTTATAATATCGCCCATAGGCGAGGGCTAACTTAAACCTTAGCTAAAACTTCCCTAGTCATTAATAGCTTAGATCCTTTCAATAGATACGCAGCGGATTATTCTCTAGTTAACCATTGGTCTAAATCCATCTAAACACTTGTCTGGTCGAATCACCTTAGCGTTGGGCAGTTTACTCAACTACCAATTAGCTTAAAGGTCAATCCTAAACCCAAACAAGTCATACGATTATGAGGTTCCATTCCCCTAAATCATTCTATCTAGATCTACATAAGTAAATGCTAGATCATACCTTTGCCACATCTATGGAGCTTATTAGCTCATTGGTCCTCCATTGACTCGAATTGCTCTTGTTGGACAGCTGGACCACGATCACTCAATGATCTTACTTAAGGTCCTTATGTTGACTCCTGCATCAAACATCTCCCCTAGGTACTTAGTCATTCAACCAACCATCCCCACGGACATAAGTAACCTTTGAGAAGTCCTCGAAAGGATAAGGATATGTATTTGGCCTATCTCGGCTCAAGAACAATCCGAAATCCTTTTGCCTTATAGGAAATAGTACCAAGTCCATATTCTGGACTTACAAAGCTCATTAGATCCTAAGTCAATCAACCAACCATCCTCACATGACTTGGAACTGATGAGTCGTCATCTGGCCTGACCGGCCTTGGGACTTAACCCAGACAACAGATATGACTTGTTCATACCAACCGATGCATTCATTAATCAGGTTAGTACTGACACCTTAGACCATCATTCAGAGATCAGATCTTCCATACTCAACCATGATCATAACTTACACGGCTTTCCATGAACAATCACACCCTAAGCTCAATACTTATGGTTTACGACACATAGTACTAGCTATATA
Organism: Brassica rapa; assembly: GCF_000309985.2. Taxonomy (NCBI): domain Eukaryota; kingdom Viridiplantae; phylum Streptophyta; class Magnoliopsida; order Brassicales; family Brassicaceae; genus Brassica; species Brassica rapa. The sequence continues at coordinate 2,309 of NW_022610980.1, forward strand.
CTTTGTCATGACTCTTAGCCAATCTCGAAGTTATCAACACCAAGGTTGATATCTAGAAGCATCACATCAATACTCTTACTCCAGCAACGTGACTATCTGTACTAGTGCTCTGCCATTGAAACATCGTCATGAAACATGATCTGACCACTAGACTTGATAAACCATCGTCTACTACTAGCAGGTATTGACATAACTGGCCTTCCATTGCCATCATGTAGGTCTACTCCCTACATAAGACATATGGCGCCTATCCTACTCACCAACCAAAGTTGATTGTAAGATATCCCACTTAGCCTTTGCGGCCAGAACCATCCAACCATAGCCAGATTGTCCATAGTCCCGTCTAACCGTCTGGTTAAGATCTAGGTGCGATCGACCAGTTATAAGTGTCACGCCCCCAATCCTGGAAAGGATTGTCGGGACAGCCATGGTTCGAGGAAACGTACCAGCCAGTCTTAGGACATCAAGGCAAGCGTTCCATGGTCAAGAAAGAAGGTTAAGGACATAAGGAAACTTAGACTTAAACTTATAAGAGCAAAGAGACAGCTAAGACGAGTAAGACGGTAGCTGGACGAGATTGAGAAGTAGCTCACCCAGCTTAACGAAGCTAGGTTGAGTTCACTCCAGCTCAGCCACTACTAAGTCAGCTCCACTAGCTGGACTACTAGCTCACTCAGCTGAGGCAGCTGGGAGTCAGCTCATCTCAGCTAGACGGACTGTTCGGGTTTTAGGCCGATGGTCCGGGTCCGGGTCAGTGGAGGGCTGTGAGGTCCGGCCATGAGGCCATGGGCTGTTGGGTCCTTGGACAAGGCCGTGGGCTAAGTCCAGGAGGCTTGGGCGTGGGTTGGGCTTATGACCGACCCCAAACCCAATCAGAAAGGGCGAAAGGATGCAAGTGGCCGAACGGGGACAACCCTTGGCCGATGGTGCCCATTCGCTAGCAAGTCGTGCCTGTTCGTGGGGCAAGACTTACCCCCTCGTTTTCTATAAATATGTGGGCTCTCCTGTCGATTACATTATTCATTTACAGAGTAAAATACTCAGAGAAAAACGTAGAGAGAGACAGAGATAGAGAGTCCCGGCCAAGAGATCGGCCGGAAAAGGGCCGGTCGTGGTGGTTTAGTATCTCCGGCAAGGAGAACGGTTTAGGAGAGAGGAGGCCGTGTGGTTATGGATACCCAAGGCATAGAGAAAGGTCTGGAGAAATAATCCAACCCCGTGGTTCAGTCAGATAGGGTCAGTGGGGTAACCACCCACTCATCGGCTAAGACCATCGGACAGTCCGAACCGGTCTAGCCATGGGCGTTTGGATTGTGTCCCATTCTTCTTATTCTTTTCATCTAGTTCTTCTTCTACCCCTTCTGTACATTGGCGTGGCCCTGTAGATGTCTTGGGATTGGTTATAACCGTGGTTCTGGTTGAGTAATGCGGTCGCGGTCCATAACCGACGAGTTAGGCGCGCGCATGGTCTAAACCGGCCTCAGGTGATCCGATTGGATAGGGGCGGCTCTGTTCTGGTCTGAACGGTTGCAACCCTTCCCTGAACAGTCACAATGGTTCAGGACTTGTGTAGGTTAAGGCGTGGTCCTTTGGCCATAGGCCGGACACACGCACGGACCAGACAGTCCATACGGACGGTTAGGTCGAACGGTTGGAGCATCTGAATAGGTGCGAGATGCCAAGGGTCATGAGTTGCCAAAGGCACGATTGTCCAAAGGGTACTAGTTCCCAAAGGGTGTGAGTTCCAAACGGTGCCATTGGTTCAAGGCTTAGGCCGAATTGAACCAAGTGGACAGTCTGCTTCTGTATAGTCGAACGGACGGACGGTTTGTTTAACCGGAGTGTTGTGTCGCAAGGTCTGATTGGTTGCAAGGCAATCCGGTTTGATCTTGGGCCTTACTCTATGGTAGGATCAGGCTTTGGGTTGGATCAGATGAGAAGGACCGTGAGCCTGGGCCGGACTTATAACTGGCCGATCACACCTAGATCTCAACCAGACGGTTAGACGAGACTATAGACGATCCGGCTATGGTTGGATGGTTCGGGCCGCAAAGGCTAAGTGGGATATCTTACAATCAACCTCGGGTTGGTGAGTAGAATAGGCGCCATATGCCTTATGTAAGGATAGACCCAGATGATGGCAATGGAAGGCCGGTTATATCAGTACATGCTAAGTGGACGATGGTTTATCAAGTCTAGTGGTCGGATCATGTTTCATGACGATGGTTCGATGGCCGAACACTAGTATGGATAGTCACGTTGCTGGTGTAAGAGTATTGATATGATGCTTCTAGATATCAACCTTGGTGTTGATAGCTTCGAGTTCGGCTAAGAGTCATGACGAAGTGTATGGCTAGTACTATGTGTCGTAGACCATAGGTACTAAGCCTAGGTATAATTGTTCAAGGAAGGCCGTGTAAGATCTGATCATGGTTGAGTATGTACGACCTGACCTCTGGATGATGGTCTAAGGTGTCAGTACTAACCTGATTAATGAATGCATCGGTTGGTATGAACAAGTCATATCTATTGTCTGGGTTAAGTCCCAAGGCCGGTCATGCCAGATGATGACTCATCAGTTCCAAGTCATGTGAGGAAGGTTGGTTGATTGACTTAGGATCTCATGAGCTTTGTCAGTCCAGAAGATGAACTTGGTACAATTGCCTATAAGGCAAAAGGATATCGGATTGTGCATGAGCCGAGAAAGGCCAGATGTATATCCTTTTCCTTTCGAAGACTTCTCAAAGTTAACTTATGTCTGTGGGGATGGTTGGCTGAATGACTAAGTACCTAGGGGAGCTGTTTGATGCAGGAGTAAGATAAGGACCTTAAGTAACATCATTGAGTGATCGTGGTCCAGCTGTCAAGTAAGAGCAATTCGAGTCAATGGAGGACCGATGAGCTAATAAGCTCCAAAGATGTGGCAAAGGTATGATCTAGCATTTACTTACGTAGATCTAGATATAATGGTTTAGGGGAATGGAACCTCATAATTCATATGGCTTGGTTTGGGTTTAGGATTGACCTTTAAGCTAATTGGTAGTTGAGTAAACTGACCAAGGCTAAGGTGATTCAACCAGACAAGTGTTAGATTGGTTTTAGACCAATGGTTAACTAGAAAATATTCCGCTGCATATCTGTTGAAAGGATCTAGGCTATTAATCATAGGGAAGTCTTTAGCTAAGATCTATGTTAGCCCTCGCCTTTAGGCGATATTATAAATAAAGGGCAAAAATTAAGTGGTTCGGCCAGGAAGTGGACCGAGCGACGTGAGGCATCGAACGCTGCCTAGGCGGCCGGGATCGGGTCTTACAAGTTGGAATCAGAGCATGCTTGATCCTGTTTAGGAAAACGCTCTAAGACGTTGAGTTCCAAACCGAAATTATTTCCAAAAACTATGATGACTACGGAACCTTAGTTGGGGTGAGCCAAGAAAGAGTTGAGGTAAGCTAGGGTATCATTGTGAATGTGGGAGTTCTAAGATGAACCGGCCTAGCCAAGATACGTTCTCCAAGGGCAAGATCCTAAAAACAGAAAGGTTGGTCGATCTAGTTATTTAGAAGTAATAGGCGGGTTGGAAGGGATGGAAGCAATGCAAAACGTGTTTATGGATTACCTGGACAAGGGAAGTAACATGGACCAGAGAGTGGCTTAGGTTGAAATAAACATGCAGCACTCTACTGAAGTTAAGTGTTATCCCTTGATGGCCGTTCATAATAAGTAAAGCATATGCAATGTTAAAATCTGACTCGAAGGTGACACTACATGACCAGTACACGAGTGGACTTCTGATCAGATGGATAAGCTAGGACTCGTTATAGGTCAAGGTAGGTTTCCTTAGATCTGGTTGGATGGAATGAATCAATTCCAATCTTAATCCGTCCAAAGAAAGAATTGAGGAAACTCAGGGTGTGCGTTCCAATCATTGGAAGAACATGATGTTAAGTATCTTAGTATGATGGGGATTGAGGTATATTATAATTGCTGTTGTGAATGGTGTCAGCATTCGCAATAGTAAGACGGTTTGGAGAATGGTATGGGACGTTTTCCAAATGTGTGATTAAACCGAAATCCTACTCATCTAGGTACCCACTGGAAGTGGAACCGGTGGCTTTGTTGGAGTCTAACTTGGCTGAAGAAGCTAAGCTTAAGGCTAAGCCACAGTCTGGCCCATCGGGCAAGACTAATGATAAAAAGAGAAAATGGGACCAGGTGGACGGAGGTAAGACCTCTGGTTACCAACCTGCGTGTTCCAAATTTGGACGGAACAATACCGGTGAGTGCTGGAAGGCCAAGGGGGCTTGTGTTGGTTGTGGCAGCATGGACCATGGGGTTCAAAACTGTCCTCGACCGAACCCGTCTGGTAGAAGCGGCCAAATGACTTGTTTCCATTGTGGCCAGCAAAGACATTTCCAATCGGAGTGTCCTAAGCTGCAAGGAAGTCAGGGGAAGGGCCGTGGAGACACAGGCAAGGCGTCCCAAGGCAAACCAACCACAACACCAAGGGTGTATGAACTGTCACAAGACGACGGAGCTTCCGGATCTTTTGATTCGATCTCTGACAATCTCTAAATTTATCTTTTTACATTCAAGTATTAATGCTTGGTCTGGAACCTAGAATGGTCTAGGGGATTCTGATGGGGGTCTCTGATAGGAACCCTCATGATTGGTGGTGTAAAAACCCACGTACTTTCCGACGCAGGGCTACACATAGGTTTTGTTAGTCCGGGACTGGTCGGTAAGGGTCTGTTCTGTCTGTACGCTGGTGATAATTTTGGGATAGTGAGGGCAGCCGGTGGGCAAGCCAGGAACTCACTAGGTCTCATGTCGAATATCCCAGTGCAAATCCAGGGAAAGGTCTTCCCTGTGAATCTGGTATGTGTCCACCTAAAGAATCACGAGATGATCCTAGGTATGGACTGGTTGGGAAAGTATCGGGCCACTCTCGATTGCCATAGAGGTCGTGTGCAATTGGAGACTGGGCTTCATCCGATCCAGTACCAATGTGTGTGTCCGGCTCAAGAGAAAGTAGTGGTTTCAGCAGTTCGAGCGATTCGGATGTTGGAACAGTGTTGTCAGTCCTTTTTGGCTACAATTACAACTACAGAGCCGGGCAGTTCTGTATGTCTGAAAGACCTTTCAGGGGATTCGTTGGTGTCAAAGTTCCCCGATGTGTTCCAGGTACCTCAGGGTGTCCCCCCTGATATGTCGGATCCATTTACGATTGAATTAGAGCCAGGGACAGCTCCGCTGTCCTAGAGTCCGTTTCTGTCAGCTCCGGCCGAGATGGCAGGGCCGAAATTGACCATGTCCGAGAGAGGACCATGGTCGCAGTACAACCAAGTCGGAGTTTGACCTAAGGTTGAGAATGATCAAGTCTAGTAATGGACGAGGATCAGGCCACGACCTATTCGGAGATGGACCTATGGTCGGGGTGAAACGGTCGAGTCCCTGAGTGGACCATGACCAGAATACGATCACGTCCGTAAATGGAGCAGGATCGAATTATGACAAAGTCCAGTGAAGGACAGAAGTCAAGTCTGAGGCGTTTTTAGTCTGGAGGGACTAAGATCGCAATGTGGCCAAGCCTGAAAGGTTGTGGCTGGTGAAGGATGATCCATTACGTTGTGGCTGAGGTCATGAACCTTATTGTCCATGAAGGACAAAAGAACCATAACAATCTGTTAGGACTTGTTGTAGGACGAGCAGCCTAAAGATTGGAACAAGTTCGTGAGGACTTGACTGGTACATCGAAGTGGTCGTTTGGTGGTTTTGAATCAAGCTTGTTCTATTCTCTGATCAAGACTAGAATAAGTTCGGTTGGAATATTTTGTCTTGGGACAAGGTATAATCATCACCGGATTCGAGGACGAATCCATTACAAGTGGGGGAGACTTGTCACGCCCCCAATCCTGGAAAGGATTGTCAGGACAGCCATGGTTCGAGGAAACGTACCAGCCAGTCTTAGGACATCAAGGCAAGTGTTCCATGGTCAAGAAAGAAGGTTAAGGACATAAGGAAACTTAGACTTAACCTTATAAGAGCAAAGAGACAGCTAAGACGAGTAAGACGATAGCTGGACGAGATAGAGAAGTAGCTTGACCAGCTTAACGAAGCTAGGTTGAGTTCATTCCAGCTCAGCCACTACTAAGTCAGCTCCACTAGCTGGACTACTAGCTCACTCAGCTGAGGCAGCTGGGAGTCAGCTCATCTAAGCTAGACGGACTGTTCGGATTTTAGGCCGATGGTCCGGGTCCGGGTCAGTGGCGGGCTGTGAGGTCCGGCCATGAGGCCATGGGCTGTTGGGTCCTTGGACAAGGCCGTGGGCTAAGTCCAGGAGGCTTGGGGCGTGGGTTGGGCTTATGACCGACCCCAAACCCAATCAGAAAGGGCAAAAGGATGCAAGTTGCCGAACGGGGACAACCCTTGGCCGATGGTGCCCATTCGCTAGCAAGTCGTGCCTGTTCGTGGGGCAAGACTTACCCCCTCGTTTTCTATAAATATGGGGGCTCTCCTGTCGATTTCATTATCCATTTCCAGAGTAAAAAGTCAGAGAAAAACGTAGAGAGAGAGAGAGAGAGAGAGAGAGTCCCGGCCAAGAGATCGGCCGGAAAAGGGCCAGTCGTGGTGGTTTAGTATCTCCGGCAAGGAGAACGGTTTAGGAGAGAGGAGGCCGTGTGGTTATGGATACCCAAGGCATAGAGAAAGGTCTGGAGAAGTAATCCAACCCCGTGGTTCAGTCAGATAGGGTCAGTGGGGTAACCACCCACTCATCGGCTAAGACCATCGGAAAGTCCGAACCGGTCTAGCCATGGGCATTTGGATTGTGTCCCATTCTTCTTATTCTTTTCATCTAGTTCTTCTTCTACTCCTTCTGTACATTGGCGTGGACTTATTGATGTCTTGGGATTGGTTATAACCGTGGTGATGAGGCCATCCAAGTAGAGGTTCCCATAGTTAGGCGCGGTCCGACTACCCGGAGTGGAACCAGGGCCTTGCGAGAAGGTTTCACCAAAGCTGTCCAGCATATCCTTGATCAAGATGGACAGACTGACCAGGACCAGCTGCTGATTGAGAAGATGGTCCAGTTGAAGATTCAAGATCAAGCCGGCCCAAAGGAGGTTCAGGACGCGGCCGACCCGATCCAGTTCAGACTCAACCAAGCCGGACTTCTCATCTCCACATCCGAGCTTGGTCCAGACTCAGTTTCTATTTCATCCACTCCAACTCTTTCCGGTTCTGAGATCTAGCCGACCACCAAGGGGAGTAGCATGTGTTGTACTCTTTTTCCTCACCAGGTTTTGTCCCATTGGGTTTTCTTGGTAAGGTTTTAATGAGGCAACATGCAAGCATGCTATTAGCCTTGGTCTAAGCCTTCTCAAACCGACCACCAGATGTCTGGTTTATTTTAATTTATTTGGTTAAGACTTTGGGCTAATGTTTCAGCCTCATTTTCGGCCAGCTGGTTTTAAGGCCTTTTACCTTTGAGTCTCTTAAGGGGTAAACCCTATATAACTCCTTGAAGTTGGCGATTTTTGCCTAAGTCTTTTATGAAATAATTTTTCCTTTGCAAACCTAAAACCCTAAGTCTTTTTCTGTGAGAAACAAGAGAGAGCAGCCGAATCTTATCAAGCTTCAAACCACCAAGCTTGTGGCGATTCCTCACCTCCATTCCATCCATCGATTTGCCTTGAGAGTGATACACATCCAGCAAGCCAAATCCCATAGCTATCCACCTCCATCCACTGTTCTTGTTGAGAGAGATACACATCCAGCAACAAGGATCCATCCCCCATACTTCTATCCTTCTTTATTTTGTTTTATCTTCATCATATAGTTCTAGATTTTCCATTCATTATAAAACCCCATAAAAAGTCATATTTGCTTCTGTTCTTCATCAATCCTATTGTTTACTTTCTGTTCATTATTTTGATTCATAAAAACTCATAAAAAATAGCATCCTTTTGTTTCAGGAACCAGATCGCCCATCTCCCACTCCATCGCGTCCGTCTAGCCGCCCCATAGCCGTCCGTCCGTCCTGTCCAGTCCGAGTTCTCGAACCTCAGACCGTCCGTCCGTGCAGCCTGATTTTCGGCCTGTATCATTTTGGTATCAGAGCTCAAAGCTCCTACACCCTCGGTTGTATTCTATCCTTGCTACTTTTGTTATTTGTTTGGTTCTTCAATTCGTCTTCTTTCCTGCATACCTTTTGATCCGTTTTTGTGCATCTTTCCTTCGAGTATTATGTTTTTGGCAACCATCGATTTTCACTTTCCTTTTTGATCGGATTTGCCATTTAATTGCATTTAATTTTTTCTTGTCTTGCACTTCAAGTTTTCCATAAATTAAAAAAAAAAAAAAAGAAAGATTGCATTTTCCTATTTTAACTTTTCGATTTTTAACAAAAAAAAAAAAAGGGAAAACTCACATTCATTGCATATATTAGTTAATATCCTTAGTCTTCTTCTACAGATTCTTTGCAAGTCACCCTTTTCTTTCTCTCTTGTCGCAGGACAAAACCATGGGAGACCTAAATGGTGCACCAACACAAGCCGAGATCAATGCTCAGCTGATGGCTAACCATGCTGAACTCCAAGCCGCCCTGGCTACTGTGACTGAGCAGCTGGCTCATATAGCAGGAAGGGATCGAGCTAATGCACCACGGCCAAGGAGGAGAAACCAACCCGTTCCAGAGGAACAACAGTCCCAATCCAGTGAGGACAACTCGGACACTGACCGTACCGAACCGGAAGAGCCGCGGCGCGAACGGGCCGGACGTGGAAACCGACGGGAGTATCGGGTCCAAGGCGATGGGAGCCCGGTCCGAAGGAGATTCCGAGACGATGAAGTAGCTTGGCAAGGAGGCAAGGATCTCAAACTTACTCCTCCAACCTTTGCTGGAAAGGTTGACCCGGACGCCTACATTGAATGGGAGAGGCGCATGGAGTACATCTTTGAGTACTACCGCTATACCGAGGCCAAGAAGATCGCCTTAGCCGCAGCCCAACTGACGGACAATGCTCTAACCTGGTGGGACAGGGAAGTAGCCGAGGTCGGCAGAGTCTATAGGATTGAGACTTGGGATGAGATGCGAGCTAAGCTCCGTGCAAGGTACATTCCCTCATACTATCAGCGGGACTTACTAAAACGTTTTCGCAAGTTGTCTCAGGGCACTAGGTCCGTAGAGGAGTACTTTGAGGAGTTTGAGGCTCTCAAGAACAAGCTCAGGACGCGCGAGACCGAAGAGGTTATGATGGCTCAGTTCTTGGAAGGCCTTCAAGACCGCATCGCTCGCAAGGTGGAGAGGCAAACCTACGTCAACTTCAATGATCTCCTCCACTATGCCATCCAGGCCGAGCAGCACATTAAACGGAAGAACGCCTCTAGTGCCAGGAACAAGACGCCATGGGCTTCAACCGGATCCAAGGGGTCTGAGAAGAACAAATCCATTGAAGTGGAAAACCGGTTCAAGAAGAGCCAAACCGACCAGTCCAAACCAGGTTCATCCGAACCAGGTAAGGGACAAACACAAGCTCAAAGAACTCGTGATATTACTTGTTTCAAATGTCAGGGGAAGGGGCACTACGCCAGGGACTGTCCGAACAAGCGTGTCATGATCCTTAAGGCAGACGGCGAGTATGAGTCCCAAGACGAGGCCGATGTAGAGATGGCCGACTCAGGAGACGAGATAGTGGACTATGCTGAAACTGGTGAGCTACTGGTGGTCAGACGAGCTCTCAGTGCTCTCTTTGATCCAGAAACCGTCCAACGAGAGAACATCTTCCATACTAGATGTAGCGTGGAAGGCAAGGTATGTAGTCTAATTATTGATGGTGGCTCTTGCACTAACGTGGCCAGCAGGTACCTTGTTGAGAAGTTAGGGCTAGCAAAGTTGCCACACCCCAGGCCGTACAAGCTCAAGTGGCTCAATGATGAGACGGAGCTTAAAATCTCGGAGCAAGTTGTTGTTTCCTTTTGTATTGGTAAGTACCAGGACCAGGTGAAGTGTGATGTGGTTCCTATGCAAGCCGGTCATCTACTGTTAGGGAGGCCTTGGCAGTTTGACAAGGAGACTATTCACCATGGGAGGACTAACATTTACAGCTTTACCCACAACAACAAGAAGCACAGCCTGGCTCCTCTCAGTCCACAAGAGGTGTACGAGATGCAGAGGGCCATGGATCAGTCTGGATTGTTTAGTAAAACTAACCTTTACATCTCTTCTAGTAAATTGATTAAATCATTGCATCAAGACACACAGGTGCTACTAATGGTTTTCAAGGAAGGTTGTTTTGCAGGTTTTGAGGCACCAGATTGTCCAGCTGAGATGCAAGGACTAATGGACCAGTACAAGGACGTGTTTCCTGAAGAGATACCAGCCGGCTTACCACCCCTCCGAGGCATCGAACATCAGATAGACTTTGTGCCAGGCGCTCCACTTCCAAACCGAGCCGCATACCGAGTCAATCCGGAGGAGGCTAAGGAGCTGGAGAGACAGGTCCAAGACCTCATGGACAAGGGATACATTCGAGAGAGTCTCAGCCCATGTGCAGTACCCGTCCTATTGGTGCCTAAGAAGGATGGAACGTGGCGTATGTGTGTTGATTGCCGAGCCATCAACAACATCACCATAAAATATCGGTACCCCATTCCTAGACTTGATGATATGTTAGATGAACTGAGTGGTTCCACCGTGTTTTCCAAGATTGATCTTAGGAGTGGCTATCACCAAGTTCGGATGAAGGAGGGAGACGAGTGGAAGACTGCTTTCAAGACCAAGCAAGGCTTGTATGAGTGGCTGGTGATGCCATTTGGTCTTACCAACGCCCCTAGTACCTTCATGAGGCTTATGAACGAGGTTCTAAGGCCTTACATTGGTAAATTTGTGGTTGTCTATTTTGATGACATATTGATCTATAGTCAGTGCTTATCCGATCACATTAGTCATGTAGAACAGGTTTTGAAGGCTCTCCGGCAGGAAGGACTCTTTGCCAATCTCAAGAAGTGTGTATTTTGCACTGACCAGTTAATATTTTTAGGCTTTGTTGTGAGTTCACAGGGTTTGAAGGTCGATGAGTAGAAGATCAAGGCCATCCAAGGCTGGCCCACACCGTGATGTGAGCTTGACTGAACCAGTAGCTGATCTTGCGCATGAAGAGCTGGAAGAGAGTGACAGTGAAGAGGAGCTGGATGAGACGAACACTACAATTGGATACAAGGAGCTGGATGGGAGTTCAATTGGATTTAACTCAGCACGAGACCCATTCTCTTTCTCCAATGGGCCAATAACCAGATCAAAGACAAGACAATTAAAGGAGGCAATTCTCAGATTGGTTTACACTAAACCAATCTCGACATCTGAAGAAAACCAAGTCAAAGAAGCCTTGAAGATATTCAATTGTTCAATCTTCAACACTACCTAGTTTTACTTAAGATATTTTCGAAAACTACAAGTCCTTGGTGACTCTTTGCTTTCCTTTCTTTCTACTTAAACTCTCTGCAAGATCTGATTAAAATGAATCACTTTTGTTATCAAAAAATCCTCTCTAAACTTGTGATTCCTTTGTTCAGTTTTTGGACATCGAATTTGGCTAGAAGAGTGATCTTCCTTAAGCCTTGATCTTGTTCACTAGTGGGGCTGCCTCTCACGGACTAAGATCATCCCAATCAGTGCCTGATCATTCCGCAGATCATCACTGAAACCATCTCTACCATCGATCACCAATCCCCTTTCTATCAACTCATCAATCGATCATCTTTCCATCAGTGTTAGTAACCTGATCCATCACCACCAAATCATTACCAGATCGACCCTCAAGAGCATCCTAGGGTTCTTCCTTGACCAGGAAGCTATTAAGTGGTATCAGAGCAGCTTGAGGGCTTCTAATCAAAGGGGTTTGTCGATTCAATTCTTCTCTCTCTGTTTTGGGAACCTAATTTCCTTTTCTGATTCTCTGCAACTCTCTGCAGTTTTCTTTTTCTCTTTACTTTCTATCTGTTGTATCTGCAAGGGGGCCAACCAGTATAAAAAAAAAAAAAAAGAGATCTAAGTATCTAAGAAAGTCGAGGAGAAATCCGACTAGGGCTGAGGAGAAATCCAGCCAGACTGAAGAGAAATCCAGTCTCTGGTGGTAAAGCTCCTTGCAAACCAAAATTTCTTAAATCTGTCTATCTATTTCTTTGGGGTTTTGGGATTTTTACTTCTCTGGCTTTGAGTTTGTTTGTCTGATCATTGAACTCTTGGAATCACTGAGAAAATCACTTGAGAAATCATTGAGAGAAACACTTGAGAGAAACACTAAGTGAGGCTTCGGCTATATCTATTGTGTACTTACTTTTCTTGTTGAAGTCTTAACAGGAAACCATGTCTGAAAGTGATAAAGAAAGGCCCGTGGCTAGACTGGATAAAGCACAACTAGATGCTATCATGGCTACTCTCATGAAAGAGATGGATAAAAAACTTGAATTTGTTGGAGCTACTCGTTCTACTAACCCTGTCTTTGGCACAACTTCACAGGTTAGGAGAGCCGCTAGGGAAAAGAGGAGAGGCAAGCGACCTGCAGTAGGAGACGAATCTGAGGATGAAGATACTTCTTCTGGCCGTAGTACTGATGGAGAACGGTCCGTGGGATCAGCAAGATCAGTGAGAACAGGACGTGCAGCCTCCCAAGCAAGATCCCCTACACGCCATGCAGCAAGGAACAGACCAGATGATAACCTTGGGAGTCTCAAACTTCGAATACCAGTCTTCAGTGGAACCAGCAATCCAGATGCTTATCTTGAATGGGAAACGAAGATTGAGCGAGTGTTTGATTGCCAGCACTACTCAGAAACAAAGAAGGTGAAGCTTGCTGTGACAGAATTCAGTGGGTATGCTTTGCATTGGTGGGATCAGATTGTTACTACTAGGAGAAGGACTGGAGAGCCGCCAGTTGCTTCATGGTTTGAGCTCAAGACACTCATGAAGAAGCGGTTTGTCCCAAACCACTATGGTAGAGAGATTCATCAAAAGCTGAGGAGACTTACCCAAGGAACCAAAGGCGTGGAGGATTACTATCAAGAGATGGAAATACTCATGATCAAAGCGGCTGTTGAAGAAGCTTCTGAAGCTACTATGGCTCGATTTCAGGCTGGGCTTAACAGAGACATCCAGGACCGCTTGGAGATGCAGGAGTATGAGGACATCTATGAATTGCTTCACAAAGCAATCCTCATTGAGCAGCAACTGAAGAGAAAGTCCTCAACCAAAGGATCCTATGGCAACAACTTCAAAGCGCCTACTACCAAAGATGACAAGTCTTTTGTGAAACCCAAGGAAGAGCATGAGGACAAGGGAAAGGCACCAGCTGCTAGATCCAGGGATGTGAAGTGCTTCAAATGTCATGGTTTTGGGCACTATGCCAATGAGTGCACCAACAAGAAAGCAATGATCCTCTTGGACAGTGGTGAGGTGATATCCGAAGAAGAAGAGGAAGCCATAGACTATCCAGTTCGTGGAGAACTACTTGTCACAAGGAGATCATTGGCAGTACAATCCAAGCTAGATGAAGATAATCAAAGGGAGAATCTGTTTCATACTCGTTGCATAGTTTATGAAAAAGTATGCAGTTTGATTATAGATGGAGGAAGCTGTACTAATGTTGCTAGTGAAGCTCTTGTAGAAAAGCTTGGATTGAAAACAGGGAAGCATCCTAGGCCATACCTTCTACAATGGTTGAATGAGGAGGGCGAGCTGAAGGTCACTGATCAAGTAATGGTTCCTATAACCATTGGAAGATACCAAGATGAGATCGTGTGTGATGTTCTGCCCATGGACTCTAGCCATATCTTGTTGGGAAGGCCTTGGCAGTATGATAGAAGAGTCATTCACGATGGGTTCACTAACCGGCATTCCTTCACCCACAGAGACAAGAAGATTGTACTGGCACCTTTGTCTCCACAAGAGGTACATGAGGATCAACTTCAACTAAAACTTAGGCGACAAGAAGCTAAAGAGAAACCAGCTGACAAGCAAAAGAAGGAGACTAATCTCTTAGCCAAGAGTAGTGAGATCAAGAAAGCTTTGTGTCTTCAACAATCTATGCTTTTATTTGTTTTTAAAGGTGCCCTAATGTCTTCTTCTGACCCTGCACCGGTTCTACCGAGTGAACTTGAGTTTCTTTTGCAGGACTATGGTGATGTCTTTCCAGACGAGAGCCCAAAAGGACTTCCTCCCATGCGTGGGATTGAACACCAAATAGACTTGGTCCCTGGAGCTTCTCTCCCAAACCGCCCTGCCTATAGAACCAACCCTGAAGAAACAAAAGAGCTACAGAAGCAAGTAGATGAGCTCATTGAGAAAGGACATATCCGAGAGAGCATGAGCCCTTGTGCAGTACCAGTGCTCCTTGTGCCTAAGAAGGATGGAAGCTGGCGCATGTGTGTAGATTGCAGAGCCATCAACAATATCACTGTAAAGTACAGACATCCTATTCCTAGACTTGATGATATGTTGGATGAGCTACATGGTTCTTGTGTGTTCTCTAAGGTAGATTTAAAAAGTGGATATCATCAGATTAGGATGAAAGAAGGGGATGAATGGAAAACAGCCTTTAAAACTAAACATGGTCTGTATGAGTGGCTTGTTATGCCATTTGGTCTTACCAATGCCCCTAGCACTTTCATGAGGTTGATGAACCATGTCTTGAGGTCTTTTATAGGACACTTTGTTGTAGTTTATTTTGATGATATTTTGATCTACAGCAAGAGTATGGCTGAGCATGTGCATCACTTGAAATCTGTGTTAGAAGTGCTTAGGAAAGAATCCTTGTTTGCTAACTTTAAGAAATGCACTTTTGGGACAGATCACCTTGTTTTTCTAGGATTTGTTGTAACAGCACAGGGAATCAGAGTGGATGAGGAAAAGGTTAGAGCTATCCGAGACTGGCCTAGTCCTAAGAGTGTGAGCGAGGTGAGAAGTTTCCATGGTCTTGCCGGCTTTTATAGAAGATTTGTGAAGGATTTTAGCACCATAGCTGCACCACTCACTGAAGTCATCAAGAAGGATGTGGGTTTCAAGTGGGAGAAGGCGCAAGAGGAGGCTTTTCAAAACCTGAAAGGGAAGTTGACTAATGCTCCTTTGCTAGTTCTTCCAGATTTTACTAAGACCTTTGAAATTGAATGTGATGCTTCTGGTGTAGGTATTGGAGCTGTGCTGATGCAGGAGAAGAGACCCATAGCATATTTCAGTGAGAAACTAAGTGGAGCCATGCTGAACTACCCAACTTATGACAAGGAACTCTATGCTTTGATTAGAGCACTCCAAACTTGGCAGCACTATCTCTGGCCAAAGGAGTTTGTTATACACACTGATCATGAGTCCTTGAAACACCTGAAGGGACAGCACAAGCTCAACAAGAGACACGCCAGATGGGTAGAGTTCTTGGAAACCTTTCCTTATGTGATTCACTATAAACAAGGTAAAGAAAACATTGTGGCTGATGCACTCTCCAGAAGGTATACTCTTTTCACTTCTATGGAAGCTAAGCTGTTAGGTTTTGAACAAATAAAGTCTTATTATGAAGATGATCAAGATTTTAAAGTTCAATTTGAAGAAAGCAAGAAACATACCAGTGGAAAGTTTTATCAAGTTGAGGGTTTTCTTTTCTATGAAAATCGACTTTGTTTACCTAACTGTTCTTTGAGAGAGTTGTATGTTAGGGAAGCACATGGAGGAGGATTGATGGGGCATTTTGGAGTTGCCAAGACACTCGCCCACCTGAAAGAGCACTTTTACTGGCCGGCCATGAGAAGAGATGTGGAGAGAGTATGCAGCAGATGTGTTACTTGCACCCAAGCCAAAGCCAAGGCCCGACCTCAAGGTTTGTATACTCCTCTTCCCATTCCTGATGCTCCATGGATTGATATATCTATGGATTTTGTGCTTGGTTTGCCTAGGACTAGAAAGGGCAGAGATTCAATCTTTGTAGTTGTTGATAGGTTCTCAAAAATGGCACATTTCATTCCATGTCACAAAACTGATGATGCCTTGATGGTTGCTGAACTTTTCTTTAGAGAGGTTGTTCGTTTGCATGGCATGCCTAGATCAATAGTGTCTGATAGGGATACTAAATTTCTTAGTCATTTCTGGAGAACATTGTGGTCTAAACTTGGAACAAAGTTGAAGTTCTCTACTACTTGTCATCCTCAAACTGATGGACAAACTGAAGTAGTTAACAGATCTTTGTCTGCTCTCTTGCGTGCTGTGATTAAAAAGAACATCAAAACTTGGGAAGATTGTATTCCTCATGTGGAGTTTGCTTATAACCATTCTGTGCATAGTGCTACAAAGTTCTCACCTTTTCAGATTGTTTATGGATTCAATCCTTTGACTCCTTTGGACCTCATGCCTTTACCATACAATGAGCAAACTAATCTTGATGGCAAGGCAAAAGCCGAGTTTGTTGTTTCATTGCATGAACAGGTAAAGAAGAACATTGAGAAGAGGACCAAGGAGTATGAAAAGCAAGCAAACAAGAAGAGACATGAGCTGTTGCTGGAACCAGGAGATCTTGTATGGATTCACTTGAGAAAGGAGAGGTTTCCTGAAGAAAGAAAGTCTAAACTGATGCCAAGGACAGATGGACCTTTCACTGTGCTTGAACGGATCAACAACAATGCTTACAAGATTGATCTTCAAGGTAAGTATTCTATAAGTTCTACTTTCAATGTTGCTGACTTGATCCCTTTTCGTGCAGATGATTTGGATTTGAGGACAAATCCTTTTAAAGGAGGAGGGGATGATGTGAGCTTGACTGAACCAGTAGCTGATCTTGCGCATGAAGAGCTGGAAGAGAGTGACAGTGAAGAGGAGCTGGATGAGACGAACACTACAATTGGATACAAGGAGCTGGATGGGAGTTCAATTGGATTTAACTCAGCACGAGACCCATTCTCTTTCTCCAATGGGCCAATAACCAGATCAAAGACAAGACAATTAAAGGAGGCAATTCTCAGATTGGTTTACACTAAACCAATCTCGACATCTGAAGAAAACCAAGTCAAAGAAGCCTTGAAGATTTTCAATTGTTCAATCTTCAACACTACCTAGTTTTACTTAAGATATTTTCGAAAACTACAAGTCCTTGGTGACTCTTTGCTTTCCTTTCTTTCTACTTAAACTCTCTGCAAGATCTGATTAAAATGAATCACTTTTGTTATCAAAAAATCCTCTCTAAACTTGTGATTCCTTTGTTCAGTTTTTGGACATCGAATTTGGCTAGAAGAGTGATCTTCCTTAAGCCTTGATCTTGTTCACTAGTGGGGCTGCCTCTCACGGACTAAGATCATCCCAATCAGTGCCTGATCATTCCGCAGATCATCACTGAAACCATCTCTACCATCGATCACCAATCCCCTTTCTATCAACTCATCAATCGATCATCTTTCCATCAGTGTTAGTAACCTGATCCATCACCACCAAATCATTACCAGATCGACCCTCAAGAGCATCCTAGGGTTCTTCCTTGACCAGGAAGCTATTACACCGACCACTATTGGGCAAGTCCGAAGTTTCCATGGCCTAGCCAGCTTCTATAGGCGGTTTGTCAAGGACTTCAGCACCATTGCCGCACCCATGACCTCAGTGATCAAGAAGAATGTATCCTTTGTTTGGGGCCCTGCCCAAGAGGAGTCTTTCAACAAGCTTAAATATAGTTTAACTCATGCACCCGTTCTTACACTCCCTGATTTTAATAAAACTTTTGAGATTGAGTGTGATGCATCAGGTACAGGCATTGGAGCTGTCCTCACTCAAGGGGGCCGACCAGTGGCATTCTTTAGTGAGAAACTGAGTGGAGCTGCCCTCAACTACCCAACCTATGACAAAGAGCTATACGCTCTAGTAAGGTCCCTTGAAACTTGGCAGCATTACCTATTGTCTAAGGAATTTGTTATTCATACAGATCATGAGACACTTAAGCACTTGAGGGGACAGACCACACTCAAGAAGAGGCACGCCAGATGGCTCGAGTTCGTGGAGACCTTTCCCTATGTGATCAAGTACAAGAAGGGCAAGGACAATGTGGTGGCCGATGCACTGTCCCGGAGACACACTCTCATTGTGACCATGGAGGCCAAGATCATGGGTTTCGAACATATTAAAGAATCTTATGCCACTGATCTTGATTTTAATGAAGTTTTCAGGAACACTGAGAAGGGGGCTTTTGGGGCATACTACCAGCACGAGGGGTTCCTGTTCAAGGGAAAGAGGCTGTGCATTCCCAAAGGAGCCATGAGGGAACTGCTGGTTCGGGAGGCCCATGGTGGCGGCCTCATGGGACACTTTGGTCGGGACAAGACCTTGAGTGTCCTAACTGAACATTTCTTTTGGCCAAACATGAAGAGGGATGTGGAGAGCATATGCGCCAAGTGCACTACTTGCCTCAAAACCAAGTCCAGGTCACATCCTTACGGTTTACAAATGCCATTACCGATTCCTAACCACCCTTGGGTAGACATTTCTATGGACTTTGTGCTGGGTTTACCCAAGATAAACCACAAGGATTCCATTTTTGTAGTGGTAGACAGGTTCTCCAAGATGGCCCATTTCATAGCCTGTAACACCACTAATGATGCCACTCAGACCGCCGACCTATTCTTCAAAGAAGTGGTTCGACTACATGGTGTTCCTCGAACCATTGTCTCTGACCGTGATACCAAGTTCCTCAGCCATTTCTGGAGAACACTATGGGGCAAGTTCGGAACCAAGCTACTATTCTCGACCACTTGCCATCCCCAGACCGACGGCCAGACTGAGGTAGTAAACCGTACGCTTTCTCAACTGTTGAGAGCTACGGTCGGTAAGAATTTAAGAAATTGGTTGTCTTGTTTGCCTTTTGTTGAGTTTGCTTATAACCATGCTAGGCACTCTACTACTAACCTGTCACCTTTTGAGATTGTTTATGGGTTTCAGCCAGAGACTCCTTTGGACTTCACCGAACTGCCCAGCTCTATGTACCGCAGTCGTGATGGAGCCGCCAAGGCCGAGTTTGTTAAGAATATGCACCTAAAGGTCAAGGAGAGGATAGAAGCCAAGGCGGCTAAGGTCAAGGCCAAGTATGACCAGAAGAGGAAGGAGGTACTGTTCGAACCCGGGGACTTGGTGTGGTTACAC
The DNA here is from genome assembly GCF_000309985.2 of Brassica rapa. Classification (NCBI taxonomy): domain Eukaryota; kingdom Viridiplantae; phylum Streptophyta; class Magnoliopsida; order Brassicales; family Brassicaceae; genus Brassica; species Brassica rapa. The sequence continues at coordinate 21,462 of NW_022610980.1, forward strand.
ATGCGGCCCGAGAGGTTTCCAGAAGCCCGGAAGTCCAAGCTCTCTCCTCGTGGGACAGGACCATTCCGCATCCTAAAGAAGATCAACGACAACGCCTATATCCTTGACCTCCCTGCTGAATTTAAAATTTCACATACTTTCAATGTCTCGGATTTGTCTCCTTTCCATGCAGATAGTGATGACTTTGCAGATGATGGTGTTCTGAGGCCAGAACCTCTTCAAGAGGGAGGGAATGATGAGGCCATCCAAGTAGAGGTTCCCATAGTTAGGCGCGGTCCGACTACCCGGAGTGGAACCAGGGCCTTGCGAGAAGGTTTCACCAAAGCTGTCCAGCATATCCTTGATCAAGATGGACAGACTGACCAGGACCAGCTGCTGATTGAGAAGATGGTCCAGTTGAAGATTCAAGATCAAGCCGGCCCAAAGGAGGTTCAGGACGCGGCCGACCCGATCCAGTTCAGACTCAACCAAGCCGGACTTCTCATCTCCACATCCGAGCTTGGTCCAGACTCAGTTTCTATTTCATCCACTCCAACTCTTTCCGGTTCTGAGATCTAGCCGACCACCAAGGGGAGTAGCATGTGTTGTACTCTTTTTCCTCACCAGGTTTTGTCCCATTGGGTTTTCTTGGTAAGGTTTTAATGAGGCAACATGCAAGCATGCTATTAGCCTTGGTCTAAGCCTTCTCAAACCGACCACCAGATGTCTGGTTTATTTTAATTTATTTGGTTAAGACTTTGGGCTAATGTTTCAGCCTCATTTTCGGCCAGCTTGTTTAAGGCCTTTTACCTTTGAGTCTCTTAAGGGGTAAACCCTATATAACTCCTTGAAGTTGGCGATTTTTGCCTAAGTCTTTTATGAAATAATTTTGCCTTTGCAAACCTAAAACCCTAAGTCTTTTTCTGTGAGAAACAAGAGAGAGCAGCCGAATCTTATCAAGCTTCAAACCACCAAGCTTGTGGCGATTCCTCACCTCCATTCCATCCATCGATTTGCCTTGAGAGTGATACACATCCAGCAAGCCAAATCCCATAGCTATCCACCTCCATCCACTGTTCTTGTTGAGAGAGATACACATCCAGCAACAAGGATCCATCCCCCATACTTCTATCCTTCTTTATTTTGTTTTATCTTCATCATATAGTTCTAGATTTTCCATTCATTATAAAACCCCATAAAAAGTCATATTTGCTTCTGTTCTTCATCAATCCTATTGTTTACTTTCTGTTCATTATTTTGATTCATAAAAACTCATAAAAAATAGCATCCTTTTGTTTCAGGAACCAGATCGCCCATCTCCCACTCCATCGCGTCCGTCTAGCCGCCCCATAGCCGTCCGTCCGTCCTGTCCAGTCCGAGTTCTCGAACCTCAGACCGTCCGTCCGTGCAGCCTGATTTTCGGCCTGTATCACGTGGTTCTGGTTGAGTAATGCGGTCGCGGTCCATGACCGACGAGTTAGGCGCGAGCATGGTCTAAACCGGCCTCAGGTGATCCGATTGGATAGGGGCGGTTCTGTTCTGTTCTGAACGGTTGCAACCCGTCCCTGAACAGTCACAATGGTTCATGACTTGTGTAGGTTAAGGCGTGGTCCTTTGGCCATAGGCCGGACACACGCACGGACCAGACAGTCCATACGGACGGTTAGGTCGAACGGTTGGAGCATCTGAATAGGTGCGAGATGCCAAGGTTCATGTGTTGCCAAAAGGCACGAGTGTCCAAAGGGTACTAGTTCCCAAAGGGTGTGAGTTCCAAACGGTGCCATTGGTTCAAGGCTTAGGCCGAATTGAACCAAGTGGACTGTCCGCGGCTGTATAGTCGAACGGGCGGACGGTTAGTTTAACCAGAGTGTTGTGTCGCAAGGTCTGATTGGTTGCAAGGCAATCCGGTTTGATCTTGGGCCTTACTCTATGGTAGGATCAAGGCTTTGGGTTGGATCAGATGAGAAGGACCGTGAGCCATTGGGCCAGACTTATAACTGGCCGATCACACCTAGATCTCAACCAGACGGTTAGACGAGACTATAGACGATCCGGCTATGGTTGGATGGTTTATGCCGCAAAGGCTAAGTGGGATATCTTACAATCAACCTCGGGTTGGTGAGTAGAATAGGTGCCATATGCCTTATGTAGGGCATAGACCCAGATGATGGCAATGGAAGGCCGGTTATATCAGTACATGCTAAGTGGACGATGGTTTATCAAGTCTAGTGGTCGGATCATGTTTCATGACGATGGTTCGATGGCCGAACACTAGATCATGTAAGAGTATTGTTATGATGCTTCTAGATATCAACTATGGTGTTGATAGCTTCGAGTTTGGCTAAGAGTCATGATGAAGTGTATGGCTAGTACTATGTGTCGTAGACCATAGGTACTAAGCCTAGGTATAATTATTCAAGGAAGGCCGTGTAAGATCTGATCATGGTTGAGTATGGACGACCTGACCTCTGGATGATGGTCTAAGGTGTCAGTACTAACCTGATTAATGAATGCATCGGTTGGTATGAACAAGTCATATCTATTGTCTGGGTTAAGTCCAAGGCCGGTCAGGCCAGATGATGACTCATCAGTTCCAAGTCATGTGAGGAAGGTTGGTTGATTGACTTAGGATCTCATGAGCTTTGTCAGTCCAGAAGATGGACTTGGTACAATTGCCTATAAGGCAAAAGGATTTCGGATTGTGCATGAGCCGAGAAAGGCCAGATGTATATCCTTTTCCTTTCGAAGACTTCTCAAAGTTTACTTATGTCTGTGGGGATGGTTGGTTGAATGACTAAGTACCTAGGGGAGCTGTTTAATGCAGGAGTCAAGATAAAGACCTTAAGTAACATCATTGAGTGATCGTGGTCCAGCTGTCAAGTAAGAGCAATTCGAGTCAATGGAGGACCGATGAGCTAATAAGCTCCAAAGATGTGGCAAAGGTATGATCTAGCATTTACTTACGTAAATCTAGATATAATGGTTTAGGGGAATGGAACCTCATAATTCGTATGGCTTGGTTTGGGTTTAGGATTGACCTTTAAGCTAATTGGTAGTTGAGTAAACTGACCAAGGCTAAGGTGATTCAACCAGACAAGTGTTAGATTGGTTTTAGACCAATGGTTAACTAGAAAATATTCCGCTGCGTATCGTATGAAAGGATCTAGGCTATTAATCAGTAGGGAAGTCTTTAGCTAAGATCAATGTTAGCCCTCGCCTTTTGGCGATATTATAAATAAAGGGCAAAAATTAAGAGGTTCGGCCAGGAAGTGGACCGAGCGACGTGAGGCATCGAACGCAGCCTAGGCGGCGGGGATCGGGTCTTACAATAAGTCCGGCCCAAAGGCTCACGGACCTTCTTACCTGATCCGACCCAAAGCCTGGATCCATACCACAGATTAAGGCCCAAGACCAAACCGGATTGCCTTGCAACCAATCAGACCTTGCGACACAACACTCCGGTTAAACTGACCGTCCGTCCGTTCGACTATGCAGCCGCGGACTGTCCACTTGGTTCAGCCTAAGCCTTGAACCAATTGCACCGTTTGGAACTCCCACCCTTTGGGAACTAGTACCCTTTGGACACACGTGCCTCTTGGCAACTCATGACCCTTGGCAACTCGCACCCATTCAGATGTTCCAACCTTTCAACCTAACCGTCCGTATGGATTGTCTTGTCCGTGCGTGTGTCCGGCCTATGGCCAAAGGACCACAACTTAACCTACACAAGTCATGAACCATTGTGACTGTTCAGGGAAGGGTTGCAAACCGTTCAGAACAGAACAGAACCGCCCCTATCCAATCGGATCACCTGAAGCCGGTTTAGACCATGCGCGCGCCTAACTTGACGGTTATGGACCGCGACCGCATTACTCAACCAGAACCACGGTTATAACCAATCCCAACACATCAACAAGGCCACGCCAATGTACAGAAGGAGTAGAAGAAGAATTAGATGAAAAGAATAAGAAGAATGGGACACAATCCAAACGCCAATGGCTAGACCGGTTCGGACTGCCCGATTGTCTTAGCCGATGAGTCGGTGGTTACCCCACTGACCCTATCTGACTGAACCACGGCTTTTGAGTCCTTCTCCATACCTTTCTCTATGCTTTGGGTATTCAGAACCACATGGCCTCCGCTCTCCTAAACCGTTCTCCTTCCCGGAGATACAAAACCACCACGACCGGCCCTTTTCTGGCCGATCTCTTGGCCGGGACTCTCTCTCTCTCTCTACATTTTTCTCTGAGTATTTTACTCTGGAATTGGATAATGAAACCAACAGGAGTGGCCCCATATTTATATAAAACGAGGGGGTAAGTCTTGCCCCACGAACAGGCACGACTTCCTAGCGAACGGGCACCATCGGCCAAGGGTTGTGCCCTCTCGGCCACTTGCATCCCATCGCCCTTTCTGATTGGGTTTGGGGTCGGTCATAAGCCCACCCACGCCCCAAGCCTCCTGGACTTAGCCCACAGCCTTGTCCAAAGACCCAACAGCCCATGGCCTCATGGCCGTACATCACAGCCCGCACTGACCCAGACCCGGACCATCGGCCTAAAACCAAAAAGTCCGTCTAGCTGAGGTGAGCTGACTCTCAGCTTCCTCAGCTGAGTGAGCTAGTAGTCCAGCTAGTGGAGCTGACTTAGTAGGGACTGAGCTGGAGTGAACTAAACCTAGCTTCGTTTAGCTGGTCGAGCTACTCGTCTACTTCGTCCAGTTACCGTCTTACTCGTCCGAGCTGTCTCTTAGCTTATATAAGGTTAAATCTAAGTTTCCTTATGTTCTTAACCTTCTTCTCGACCGTGGAACGCTTGCCTTGATGTCCTAAGACTGGATGGTACGTTCCTCGAAACCATGGCCGTCCCGACAATCCTTTCCAGGATTGGGGCGTGACAGTGTGTGTACTGAACAGACAGCCCACGTGGGCCAAAATCACCCAAATAGTCCACGGGAAGGGCCAGCGTGCTGAGTCCAAGGACCAACGTGCTGATATGTGTGCTGATGGACAGCCAGGACGTCCTGTGTGTGCTGACAGACACAGACGGACACACACGGACTCACACGGACAGACACAGACGTCCTGTGTATACTGGCGGACACCCACGGACGTCCTGTGTGTACTGAACAGACAGCTCACGTGGGCCAAAATAACCCGAACAGGCCACGGGAAGGGTCAGCGTGCTGAGTCCAAGGACCAACGTGCTGATATGTGTACTGATGGACAGCCACAGACGTCATGTGTGTGCTGACGGACACACACGGACACACAAGGACAGCCACGGACTTCCGGTGTGTGCTGACGGACACACACGGACGTCTGTGTGTGCTGACGGACACCCAAAACCCACAGACGTCCTGTGTGTGCTGACGGACACACACAGACAGCCGCAGACGTCGTGTGTGTGCTGACGGACAGCCACAGACCGCCACTGACGTCCTGTGTATGCTGGCGGACACCCACGGACGTCCGTGTTGTACTGAACAGACAGCACACGTGGGCCAAAATCACCCCAACAATCCACGGGAAGGGTCAGCGTACTGAGTCCAAGGACCAACTTGCTGATATGTGTACTGATGGACAGCCACGACGTCCTGTGTGTGCTGACGGACACACACGGACACACACGGACAGCCACAGACGTCCTGTTTGCTGACAGACACCCATGGACCGTTGTGTGTGCTGACGGACACCCAAGGGCGTCCTGTGTGTACTGAACAGACAGCCCACGTGGGCCAAAATCACCCGAACAGTCCACGGGAAGGGCCAGCGTGCTGAGTCCAAGGACCAGCATGCTGAATTGTGTACTGATGGACAGCCACTGACGTCCTGTGTGTGCTGACGGACACACACACGGACACACACGGACAGCCACAGACGTCATGTGTGTGCTGATGGACAGCCACATACAGCCATTGACGTCCTGTGTGTGCTGGCGGACACCACGGACGTCCTGTGTGTACTGAACTGAACAGCCCACGTGGGCCAAAATCACCCAAACAATCCACGGGAAGGGCCAGCGTGCTGAGTCCCAGGACCAACGTGCTGATATGTGTACTGATGGAAAGCCATGGACGTCCTGTGTGTGCTGATGGACACACACAGGACACACACGGACAGCCACGGACGTCCTGTGTATGCTAACAGACACACACGGGCGTCATGTATGTGCTGAAGGACACCCACGGACGTCCTGTGTGTACTGAACAAGACAGCCCACGTGGGCCAAAAATCACCCGAACAGTCCACGAGAAGGGTCAGCGTGCTGAGTCCAAGGACCAACGTGCTGAATGTGTACTGATGGACAGCCACAGACGTCCTGTGTGTGCTGACGAAAACACACAGGGACAAACACAGACCGCCACGGACGTCCGGTGTTGCTGCTGACGGACACACACGAACGTCCTGTGTGTGCTGCAACGGACACCCACGAACATCCTGTGTGTGCTGTCGGACAACCACGAACGTCCTGTGTGTGCTGACGGACACAATGGACACACACAGACAGCCACAGACGTCTGTGTGTGCTGACGGACAACCATGAACAGCCACGGACGTCTTGTGTGTGCTGACGGAAACACACAGACACACACGGACACACACGAACAGCAATAGACGTCCGGTTTGTGCTGACGGACAGCCACGAACAGCCACAGATGTCCTGTGTGTGCTGGCGGACACCCACGGATGTCCTGTGTGTACTGAACAGACAGCCCACGTGGGCCAAAATAACCAAAACAGTCCATGGGAAGGGCAACGTGCTGAGTCCAAGGACCAACGTGCTGATATGTGTACTGATGGACAGCCACGGAACGTCCTGTGGGTGCTGACGGAAACAGATGGACACACCATGACAGCCACAGACGTCCTGTGTGTGCTGGCGGACACCCACGGATGTCCTGTGTGTACTGACCAGACAGCCCACGTGGGCCAAAATCACCGAACAGTCCACGGGAAGGGTCAGCGTGCTGAGTCCAAGGACCAACGTGCTGATATGTGTACTGATGGACAGCCACGAACATCATGTGTGTGCTGACGGACACACACGGACAGCCACAGACGTCTGGTGTGTGCTGACGGACCACACGGACGTCCTGTGTGTGCTGACGGACACCCACGAACGTCCTGTGTGTGCTGAAGGACACACACGGACACATACGGACCCACACGGACAGCCACATACGTCATGTGTGTGCTGAAGGACAGCCGCAGACAGCCACGGACATCCGGTGTGTGTGTGTGGCGACACCCCACGGACATCCTGTGTGTACTGAACAGACAGCCCACGTGGGCCAAAATCATCCCAAACAGTCCACGGGAAGGGCCAGCGTGCTGAGTCCAAGGACCAACGTGCTGATATGTGTACTGATGGACAGCCACGGACATCCTGTGTGTGCTGACGGACACCGACGGACACACACGACAGCCCACGGACGTCCTGTGTGTGCTGGCGGACACCCACTGACGTCCTGTGTGTACTGAACAGACATCCACTGGTGCCAAATCTCCCAAACAGTCCACAGGAAGGGTCAGCGTGCTGAGTCCAAGGACCAACGTGCTGATTGTGTACTGATGGACAGCCACGGACGTCATGTGTGTGCTGACGACACACACAGACAGCCACAGACGTCCTGTGGTTGCTGACAGAGACAAACGGACGTCCTGTGTGTCCCGAAAGACAGCCCATGTGGGCCAAAATCACCCAAACAGTCCACAGGAAGGGTCAGCGTGCTGAGTCCAAGGACCAACGTGCTGATTATGTGTACTGATGGACAGCCACAAACGTCCTGTGTGTGCTGACAGACACACACAGACACACAAAGACAGCCACGGACAGCTACGGACGTCCTGTGTGTACTGAACAGACAGCCCACGTGGGCCAAAATCACCCAACACAGTCCACGGGAAGGGACAGCGTGCTGTGTCCAAGGACCAACGTGCTGATATGTGTACTGATGGACAGCCAGGGACGTCCTGTGTGTGTGCTGACGGACACAGACGGACACACACAGACACACTCGGACACACACGGACAGCCATTGACGTCCTGTGTATGCTGGCGGACAACCACGAACGTCCTGTGGGTACTGAACAGACAGCCCACATGGGCCAAAATCACCCGAACAGTCCTGAGAAAGGGTCAGCGTGCTGAGTCCAAGGACCAACGTGCTGATATGTGTACTGATGGACAGCCACAGACGTCCTGAATGTGCTGACGAACACACACGGACACACACAGACAGCCACGAACGTCCTGTGTGTGCTGACGAACACACACGGACGTCCTGTGTGTGCTGACGGACACCCACAGACGTCCTTTGTGTAATGAACAGACAGCCCACGTGGGCCAAAATCACCCGAACAGTCCATGGGAAGGGCCAGCATGCTGAGTCAAGGACTAGCATGCTGATATGTGTACTGATGGAGCCACGGACGTCATGTGTGTGCTGACGGACACACATGGACAGCCACGGACATCCTGTGTGTGCTGACGGACAGCCACAGACAGCCACAGACGTCCTGTGTGTGCTGGCGGACACCCACGGATGTCCTGTGTGTACTGAACAGACAGCCCACGTGGGTCAAAATCACCCAAAAGTCCACGGGAAGGGCCAGCGTGCTGAGTCCAAGGACCAACGTGCTGATATGTGTACTGATGGACAGCCACGAACGTCCTGTGTGTGCTGACGGACACACGTGGACACACACAGACAGCACAGACGTCTTGTGTGTGCTGACGGACACACACAGACGTCATGTGTGTGCTGAGGGACATCCACGGAAGTCCTGTGTGTGCTGACGGACACACACGGACACACACGGACACACACGGACAGCCACGGACGTCTTGTGTGTGCTGGTGGACAGCCACAGACAGCCACGAACGTCCTGTGTGTGCTGGCGGAACCCACGGACGTCCTGTGCATACTGAACAGACAGCCAATGTGGGCCAAAATCACCCAAACAGTCCACGGGAAGGGTCAGCGTGGTGAGTCCAAGGACCAACGTGCTGATATGTGTACTGATGGACAGCCACGAATGTCATGTGTGTGCTGACGGACATAGACGGACACACACAGACAGCCACGGATGTCCTGTGTGTGCTGGCCGACACCCACGGACGTCCTGTGTGTACTGAACAGACAGCCCACATGGGCCAAAATCACCCGAACAGTCCACGGGAAGGGTCAGCGTGCTGAGTCCAATGACCAACGTGCTGGTATGTGTACTGATTGTTGTAGTACCCACGACTGAGGTTCCCATCATCCGCAAAGGTCCTACCATAAGCTCCGGCTCAAGGGTTATAAGAGCTGGATTTGCCAAAGCTGTCCAGGAGTTGCTTGCACAGGAACAAACTGATTCAAGCAACTATTGATCCAGTAGTTGGCCGACTTAAAGCTTGAAGACACCAGCGAACCATTAGAGGTTCCAGACTCCTTCCATTCAAGCCAGTTCTCCTCCATCGACCAGAATGAAGCCGGCCTGACCATTTCCACCTTCATCCTCAATCCATCCAACCAACTTGCTTCCGGTTAGAGATATAGCCATCCATCAGAAGGAGTAGTATGTGTTGTACTCTTTTTCCTTATCGGGTTTTGTCCACTGGGTTTTCCCGAAAGGTTTTAATGAGGCAACATGCAAGCATACTATTAGTTCTGATCCGGACATCTCAAGCCGCGACCGGTCTATTGTTTTTCTTTAATTTATTTTGGTTAAGACTTCGGCCATACCGTCTCAAATGGCTCAATGATGAGACTGAGCTCAAGATTACCGAAACAAGTTGTTGTGTCCTTCAGTATTGGCAAGTACCATGACCAGGTCAATTGTGATGTGGTCCCATGCAAGTCGGCCATATACTTCTAGGAAGGCCATGGCAGTTTGACAAGGAAACTCTTCACCATGGACGCACCAACATCTATAGCTTCACCCACAACAACAAGAAGCACAGCCTAGCACCTCTCAGCCCCCAAGAAGTTCATGACATGCAGAAGGCAATGACACAGTCCGGCCAGGTAAGTAATACTAACCTTTACATGACTTCCGGACAAGTGCTTAAGTCATTACAACGTGAGACACAGGTGCTACTAATGATCTTTAAGGAAGGTTGTTTTGCAGGTTTTGAGGCTCCTGAAGTACCAGATGTAGTACAAGACCTCATGGGACGTTACAAGGATGTCTTTCCTGATGAGATTCCAGCCGGATTACCCTGTCTGTGGCATAGAACATCAGATCGACCTTGTACCCGGCGCGCCCCTACCAAACCGAGCCGCTTACCGTGTCAATCCTGAGGAGGCTAAGGAGTTGGAGCGGCAGGTCCAAGACCTCATGGACAAAGGCTACATCCGCGAGAGCCTTAGCCCCTGTGCAGTCCCGGTTCTATTAGTGCCTAAGAAGGATGGAATGTGGCGTATGTGTGTGGACTGTCGAGCCATCAACAACAAAACCATCAAATATCGGTACCATATCCTACCTGATGATTAGATGATATGTGGATGACTGGGTGGGTCTGTTGTGTTTTCTAAGATTGATCTCAGGAGTGGATACCATCAAGTTCGCATGAAGGAAGGAGATGAATGGAAAAAACGCCTTCAAGACCAACAAGGGTCTGTACGAGTGGCTGGTGATACCATTTGGCCTTACCAACGCCCCTAGCACATTCATGAGGCTCACGAACGAGGTCCTCCGACCTTACATTGGTAAATTCGTGGTTGTATACTTTGATGACATCCTGATTACAGCAGGTCTTAACTGAACACATTGGACATCTAGAACAGGTTTTGAAACCCTTGAGGCAAGAAGGCCTTTATGCTAACCTTAAGAAATGTGTTTTCT
>NW_022610981.1:0-59574 GCF_000309985.2 Brassica rapa
CCTATTCTTCTTATTCTTTTCATCTAGTTTATTCTTCTACTCCTCCGGTACATTTGCGTGGCGTTGTTGATGTGTTGGGATTGGTAATAACCGTGGTTCTTGGTGAGTAATGCGGTCCGCGGTCCATAACCGACGAGTTAGGCGCGCGCATGATCTGACTGGCCTCAGGTGATCCGATTGGATAGGGCGGGGTCTGTTCTGTTCTGAACGGCTGCAACCATACCCTGAACAGTCACAATGGTTCATGACTTGTGTAGGTTATGGCTTTGTCCTTTGGCCATAGGCCGGACACACGCACGGACCAGACAGTCCATACGGACGGTTAGGTCGAATGGTTGGAACATCTGAATGGGTGCGAGTTGCCAAGGGTCATGAGTTGCCAAGGGTACTAGTTCCCAAAAGGTGTGAGTTCCAAACGGTACCATTGGTTCAAGGCTTAGGCCGAACCAAGTGGACAGTCCGCGGCTGCATAGTCGACGGACGACGGTTAGTTTAACCGGAGTGTTGTGTGTCGCAAGGTCTGATTGGTTGCAAGGCAATCTGGTATGGTCTTCGGCCTTACTCTGTGGTATGGATCCAGGCTTTGGGTCGGATCAGGTAAGAAGGTCCGTGAGCCTTTGGGCCGGACTTATACCTGGTCGATCGCACCTAGATCGTAACCAGACGGTTAGACAGGACTATGGACGATCCGGCTATGGGTTGGAAGGTTCTGGCCGCAAAGGTAAATGGGATATCTTACAATCAACTTTGGGTTGGTGAGTAGGATAGGCGCCATATGTCTTATGTAGGGAGTAGACCTATTTGATGGCAATGGAAGACGGTTATATCAGTACATGCTAGTGGATGATGGCTTATCAAGTCTAGTGGTCGGATCATGTTTCATGACGATGGTTCGATGGCCGAAACACTAGTATGGATAGTCACGTTGCTGGAGTAAAGAGTATGATGTGATGCTTCTAGATATCAACCTTGGTGTTGATAGCTTCGAGATTGGCTAAGTTGTCATGACGAAGTGTGTGGCTAGTACTATGTGTCGTAGACCATAGATACTGAGCCTAAGTGTGATTGTTCAAGGAAGGCTGTGTAAGTTCTGATCATGGTTGAGTAATGGACGACCTGACCTCTGAAGGATGGTTCAAGGTGTCGGTACTAACCTGATTAATGAATGCATCGGTTGGTATGAACAAGTCATATATGTTGTCTGGGTTAAGTCCCAAGGCCGGTCAGGCCAGATGATGACTCATCAGTTCCAAGTCATGTGAGGATGGTTGGTTGATTGACTTAGGATCTCATGAGATTTATCAGTCCAGAAGATGGACTTGGTACTATTGCCTATAAGGCAAAAGGATTTCGGATTGTGCTTTAGCCGAGATAGGCCAAATACATATCCTTATCCTTTCGAAGACATCTCAAAGGTTACTTATGTCTGTGGGGATTGTTGGTTGAATGACTAAGTACCTAGGGGAGTTGTTTGATGCAGGAGTCAAGATAAGGACCTTAAGTAAGATCATTGAGTGATCGTGGTCCAGGTGTTAAGCAAGGTATGATCTAGCATTTACTTATGTAGATCTAGATAGAATGGTTTAGGGGAATGGAACCTCAGAATCGTATGGCTTGGTTTGGGTTTAGGATTGACCTTTAAGCTAATTGGTAGTTGAGTAAACTGGCCAAGGCTAAGGTGATTCGACCAAACAAGTGTTAGATTAGTTTTAGACCAATTGTTAATTAGAGAATAATCCGCTGCGTATCTGTTGAAAGGATCTATGCTATTAATGACTAGGGAAGTCTTTAGCTAAGGTTTAAGTTAGCCCTCGCCTTTAGGCGATATTATAAATAAAGGGCAAAAATTAAGAGCGACATAAGGCTTCGACCACGGCCTAGTCGCCGGATCAGGGTGTTACAGTGTGGGTCCGTGTGTGTCCGACAGCACACACAAGAAGTCTGTGGCTGTCCATCAGTACACATATCAGCACGTTAGTCCTTGGACTCAGCACGCTGACCCTTCCCGTGGACTGTTTGGGTGATTTTGGCCCACGTGGGCTGTCTATTAAGTACACACAGGACGTCTGTGGGTGACCGTCAGCACACACAGGATGTCCGTGTGTGTCCGTCAGCACACACAGGACGTCCGTGGCTGTCCGTGGGTGTCCGTCAGCACACACAGGACGTCTGTGGGTGTCCGTCAGCACACACAAGACTTCTATGGCTGTCCGTGTGTGTCCGTCAGCACACACAGGACGTCTGTGGCTGTCCATCAGTACACATATCTGCATGTTGGTCCTTGGATCAGCACGCGACCCGTCCTGTGGGACTGTTCGGGTGATTTTGGCCCACGTGGGCTGCCTGTCCAGTACACACTGGACGTCCGTGGGTGTCCGCCAGCACACACAGGACGTCCGTGGCTGTCTGTTTGTGTCCATCTGTGTCCGTCAGCACACAAAGGACGTCCGTGGCTGTCCATCAGTACACATATCAGCAAGTTGGTCCTTGGAATCAAGACGCTGGCCCTTCCCGTGGACTGTTTGGGTGATTTTGGCCCACGTGGGCTGTCAGTTCAGTACACACAGGACGTACGTGGGTGTCCGTCAGCACACACAAGACATCTGTGGCTGTACGTGTGTGTCCGTCAGCACACACAGGACGTCCATGGCTGTCCGTGTGTGTCCGTCAGCACACACAGGACGTCCATGGCTGTCCGTCAGTACACATATCAGCACAGTGGTCCTTGGACTCAGCACGCTGGCCCTTCCCGTGGACTGTTTGGGTGATTTTGGCCCACGTGGGCAGTCTGTTTAGTAAACACAGGACGTCCGTGGGTGTCCGTGGCTGTCTGTTTGTGTCCGTGTGTGTCTGTCAGCATACACAGGACGTCTGTGGCTGTCCATCAGTGCACATATCAGCACGCTGGTCCTTGGACTCAGCACGCTGGTCCTTGGACTCAGCACGCTGGCCCTTCCGGTGGACTGTTCGGGTGATTTTGGCCCACGTTGGCTGTCTGTTCAGTACACACAGGACGTCCGTGGGTTTCCGTCAGCACACACATGACGTCCGTGGGTGTCCGTCAGCACACACAAGATGTCCTTGGCTGTCCTTGTGTATCCGTGTGTGTCCGTCAGCACACACAGGACATCTGTGGCTGTCCATCAGTACACATATCAGCACGTTAGTCCTTGGACTCAGCACGCTGACCCTTCCCGTGGACTATTTGGGTAATTTTGGCCCACGTGGGCTGTCTGTTAAGTACACACAAGACGTTTGTTGGTGTCCGTCAGCACACACAGGACATCCGTGTGTGTCCGTCAGCACACACAGGACGTCTGTGGCTGTCTGTGGGTGTCCGTCAGCACACACAGGACGTCCGTGGGTGTCCGTCAGCACACACAAGACTTCTGTGGCTGTCCGTGTGTGTCCGTCAGCACACACAGGACGTCTGTGGCTGTCCATCAGTACACATATCTGCATGTTGGTCCTTGGACTCAGCACGCTGACCCTTCCTGTGGACTGTTCAGGTGATTTTGGCCCACGTGGGCTCTCTGTTCAGTACACACAGGACGTCTGTGGGTGTCCGCCAGCACACACAGGACGTCTGTGGCTGTCTGTTTGTGTCCGTGTGTTTCCGTCAGCACACACAGGACGTTCGTGGCTGTCCATCAGTACACATATCAGCACGTTGGTCCTTGGACTCAGCATGCTGACCCTTCCCGTGGATTGTTTGGGTGATATTGGCCACGTGGGCTGTCTGTTTAGTACACATAGGACGTCTATGGGTGTCCGCCAGCACACACATGATGTATGAGGCTGTCCGTGTGTGTCTGTGCGTGTCCATCTGTGTCCGTCAGCACACACAGGACGTTCGTGGCTCTCCATCAGTACACATATCAGCACGTTGGTCCTTGGACTCAGCACGCTGGCCCTTCCCGTGGACTGTTTGGGTGATTTTGGCCCACGTAAGCAGTGTGTTCAGTACACACATGATGTCTGTGGGTGTCCACCAGCACACACATGACGTCTGTGGCTGTCCGTCAGCACACACAGGACGTCCGTGGCTGTCAGTGTGTCCCCGTGTGTATCTGTGTGTGTTCATCTGGACACACAAGACGTCAGTGGGTGTCCTTCAGCACACACAGGACGTCCGTGTGTGTCCTTCAGCACACACAGGACGTGTGTGGCTGTCCGTGTGTGTCCGTCTGTGTCCGTCAGCACACACAGGATGTC
Source organism: Brassica rapa (assembly GCF_000309985.2). Lineage (NCBI taxonomy): Eukaryota > Viridiplantae > Streptophyta > Magnoliopsida > Brassicales > Brassicaceae > Brassica > Brassica rapa. The sequence goes on from NW_022610981.1 coordinate 4,216, forward strand.
CGTGGCTGTCCATCAGTACACATATCAGCATGTTGGTCCTTGGACTCAGCATGCTGGCCCTTCCTGTGGATTGTTTGGGTGATTTTGGTCCACATGGGCTGTCTGTTCAGTACTCACAGGACGTCCGTGGGTGTCCGCCAGCACACACAGGACGTCCGTGGCTGTCTGTGGCTGTCCGTCAGCACACACAGGACGTCCGTGGATGTCCGTGTATGTCCGTGTGTGTCCGTGTGTGTCCGTCTGGGTCCGTCAGCACACACAGAACGTCTGTGTGTGTCCATTCAGCACAAACAGGACGTCTGTGGCTGTCCGTCAGCCCACACAGGAAATTCGTGGCTGTCCACCAGTACACATATCAGCACGTTGGTCCTTGGACTCAGCACGATGACCCTCCCTGTGGACTGTTTGGGTGATTTTGGCCCACGTGGGCTGTCTGTTTTCAGTACACACAGGAAGTTCGTGGGTGTCCGCAGCACACACTGGACGTCCGTGGCCATCTGTCAGCACGCACAGGACGTCCGTGGCTGTCTGTGGCTGTCCGTGTGTGTCCGTTAGCACACACAGGACGTCTGTGGCTGTTGATCAGTACACATATCAGCACCCTGGTCGTGGACTCAGCTAGCTGGCCCTTCCCGTGGACTGTTTGGGTGATTTTGGCCCACGTAGGCTGTCTGTTCAGTACACACAGGACATCCGGGGGTGTCCGTCAGCACACACATGACATCTGTACCTGTCTGTGGCTGTCCGTTAGCACACACAGGACGTCCGTGTGTGTCTGTCAGCACACACAGGACGTCCGTGTGTGTCTGTCAGCACACACAGGACGTCCGTGTGTGTCCGTCAGCACACACAGGACGTCCGTGTGTGTCTGTGTGTGTCCGTCAACACACACAGGACGTCCGTGGCTGTCCGTCAGTACACATATCAGCACGCTGGTCCTTGGACTCAACACCCTAGCCCTTCCCGTGGACTGTTTGGGTGATTTTGGCCCACGTGGGCTGTCTGTTCAGTACACACAGGACGTCTGTGGGTGTCCGTCAGCACACACAGGACGTCTGTGTGTGTCCGTCAGGACACACACAGGACGTTCGTGGCTGTGCGTGTGTGTCTGTCAGCACAGACATGACGTCCATGGCCCTTGGACTCAGCATGCTGACCCTTCCCGTGGTCTGTTCGGGTGCTTTTGGCCCTCGTGGGCTGTCTGTTCAGTACACACAGGACGTCCGTGGGTATCCACCAGCACACTCAGGACGTCAGTGGCTGTCCGTGTGTTCGTGTTTGTTCGTTTGTGTCTTTCAGCACACAGAGGACGTCCGTGGCTGTCCGTGTGTTCGTGTGTGTCCGTCTGTGTCCGTCAGCACACACAGGACATCCGTGGCTGTCCCTCAGTACACATATCAGCACATTGGTCCTTGGACTCAGCACGCTGACCCTATCCTGTGGACTGTTCGGGTGATTGTGGCCCACGTGGGCTGTCTGGTCAGTACACACAGGACGTCTGTGGGTGTCCGTCAGCACACATAGGACGTCCGTCTGTGTCCGTCAGCACACAAGATGTCCTGGGCTGTTCGTGTGTGTCCATCAGCACACACCGGACGTCCGTGGCTGTCCATCAATACACATATCAGCACGTTGGTCCTTGGACTCACCACGCTGACCCTTCCCGTGGACTGTTCGGGTGATTTTGGCCCCCGTGGGCTGTCTGGTCAGTACACACAGGACGTCCGTGGGTGTCCACCAGCACACACAGGACATCTGTGGCTGTCCGTGTGTGTCCGTCTGTGGCCGTCAGCACACACATGACGTCCGTGGCTGTCCATCAGTACACATATCAGCACGTTGGTTCTCGGACTCAGCACACTGGCCCTTCTCGTGGACTGTTTGGATAATTTTGGCCCACGTGGGCTGTCTTTTCAGTACACACAGGACGTCTGTGGGTGTCCGCTAGCACAAACAGGACGTCTGTGGCTGTCCGTGGCTGTCCGTTAGCACACACATGATGTATGTGGCTGTCCGTGTGTGTCCGCGTGTATCTGTGGGTGTCCGCCAGCACACACAGGACGTTCGTGGCTGTCCGTCAGCACACACAGGACGTCCGTGTGTCTCCGTCAGCACACACATGACGTCTGTGTGTCTCTGTCAACACACACAGGACGTCCGTGTGTGTCCGTCAGCACACACAGGAAGTCCGTGGCTATCCATCAGTACACATATCAGCACGCTGGTCCTTGGACTCAGCACGCTGGCCCTTCTTGTGGACTGTTTGGTTGATTTTGGCCCACTTGGGCTGTCTGTTCAGTACACACAGGACGTCTGTGGGTGTTCGTCAGCACACACAGGACGTCCGTGGCTATCCGTGTGTGTCCGTCAGCACACATAGGACGTTCGTGGCTGTACGTGTATGTCCGTGTGTGTCCGTGTGTGTCCGTCAGCACACACATGACATCCGTGGCTGTCCATCAGTACACATATCACCACGTTGGTCCTTGGACTCCGCACGCTGACCCTTCTTGTGGACTGTTTGGGTGATTTTGGCCCTCGTGGGCTGTCTGTTCAGTACACACAGGACGTCTGTGGGTGTCCGCCAGCACACACAGGATGTCCGTGGCTTTCCGTGTGTGTCCGTCTGTGTCCGTCTGTGTCCGTCAGCACACACAGGACGTCCGTGGCTGTCCTTCAGTACACATATCAGCACGTTGGTCGTTGGACTCTGCTAGCTGGCCCTTCCCGTGGACTGTTTGGGTGATTTTGTCTCAAGTGGGCTGTCTGTTCAGTACACACAGGACGTCCATGGGTGTCCACCAGCACACACAGGACGTCAGTGGCTATCCGTGTGTTCGTCTGTGTCTGTCAGCACACAAAGGACGTCTGTGGCTGTCCGTGTGTTCGTGTGTGTCCGTCTGTGTCCGTCAGCACACACAGGACATCCGTGGCTGTCCCTCAGTACACATATCAGCACATTGGTCCTTGGACTCAGCACGCTGACCCTATCCCGTGGACTGTTCGGGTGATTTTGGCCCACGTGGGCTGTCTGGTCAGTACACACAGGACGTCCGTCGGTGTCCGTCAGCACACATAGGACGTCCGTGTGTGTCCGTCAGCACACAAGATGTCCCGGGCTGTTCGTGTGTGTCCATCAGCACACACCGGACGTCCGTGGCTGTCCATCAATACACATATCAGCACGTTGGTCCTTGGACTCAGCACGCTGACCCTTCCCGTGGAATGTTCGGGTGATTTTGGCCCCCGTGGGCTGTCTGGTCAGTACACATAGGACGTCCGTGTGTGTCCACCAGTACACACAGGAAATCTGTGGCTGTCTGTTGTGTCCGTGTGTGTCCGTCTGTGGCCGTCAGCACACACATGACGTCCGTGGCTGTCCATCAGTACAAATATCAGCACGTTGGTCCTCGGACTCAGCACGCTGGCCCTTCCCGTGGACTGTTTGGGTGATTTTGGCCCACGTGGGCTGTCTTTTCAGTACACACAGGACGTCTGTGGGTGTCCGCTAGCACAAACAGGACGTCCATGGCTGTCCATGGCTGTCCGTTAGCACACACATGATGTATGTGGCTGTCCGTGTGTGTCTGTGGGTGTCCGCCAGCACACACAGGACGTTCGTGGCTGTCCGTGGCTGTCCGTCAGCACACACAGGATGTCCGTGTGTCTCCGTCAGCACACACATGACGTCTGTGTGTGTCTGTCAGCACACACAGGACGTCCGTGTGTGTCCGTCAGCACACACAGGAAGTCCGTGGCTATCCATCAGTACACATACCAGCACGCTGGTCCTTGGACTCAGCACGCTGGCCCTTCCTGTGGACTGTTTGGTTGATTTTGGCCCACTTGGGCTGTGTGTTCAGTACACACAGGACGTCTGTGGGTGTTCGTCAGCACACACAGGACGTCCGTGGCTATCCGTGTGTGTCCGTCAGCACACATTGGAAGTCCGTGGCTATCCATCAGTACACATATCAGCACGCTGGTCCTTGGACTCAGCACGCTGGCCCTTCCTGTGGACTGTTTGGTTGATTTTGGCCCACTTGGGCTGTCTGTTCAGTACACACAGGACGTCTGTGGGTGTTCGTCAGCACACACAGGACGTCCGTGGCTATCCGTGTGTGTCCGTCAGCACACATAGGACGTTCGTGGCTGTACGTGTATGTCCGTGTGTGTCCGAGTGTGTCCGTCAGCACACACATGACATCCGTGGCTGTCCATCAGTACACATATCACCACGTTGGTCCTTGGACTCCGCACGCTGACCCTTCTTGTGGACTGTTTGGGTGATTTTGGCCCTCGTGGGCTGTCTGTTCAGTACACACAGGACGTCTGTGGGTGTACGCCAGCACACACAGGACGTCCGTGGCTTTCCGTGTGTGTCCGTTTGTGTCCGTTTGTGTCCGTCTGTGTCCGTCAGCACACACAGGACGTTCGTGGCTGTCCTTCAGTACACATATTAGCACGTTGGTCGTTGGACTCTGCTAGCTGGCCCTTCCCGTGGACTGTTTGGGTGATTTTGTCCCAAGTGGGCTGTCTGTTCAGTACACACAGGACGTCCATGGGTGTCCACCAGCACACACAGGACGTCAGTGGCTGTCCGTGTGTTCGTGTGTGTTCGTCTGTGTCCGTCAGCACACACAGGACGTCTGTGGCTGTCCGTGTGTTCGTGTGTGTCCGTCTGTGTCCGTCAGCACACACAGGACATCCGTGGCTGTCCCTCAGTACACATATCAGCACATTGGTCCTTGGACTCAGCACGCTGTACCTATCCCGTGGACTGTTGGTGGTTACCTCACTGACCCTATCAGACTGAACCATGGCTTTCGAGTCCTTCTCGAGACCCTTCTCTACGCCTTGGGTATTCATAACACACGGCCTCCTCTCTCCTAAACCGTTCTCCATGCCGGAGATACAAAACCACCACGACCGGCCCTTTTCCGGCCGATCTCTTGGCCAGAACTCTCTCTCTCTCTCTCTACGTTTTTCCATGAGTATTTACTCTGGAATTGGATAATGAAATCGACCAGAGAGCCCCCATATTTATAGAAAACGAGGGGGTAAGTCTTGCCCCACGAACAGGCACGACTTGCTAGCGAATGGGCACCATCGGCCAAGGGTTGTCCCCTTTCGGCCACTTGCATCCCTTCGCCCTTTCTGATTGGGTTTGGGGTCGGTCATAAGTCCAACCCACGCCCCATGCCTCCTGGACTTAGCCCACGGCCTTGCCCAAAGACCCAACAGCCCATGGCCGGACCTCACAGCCCGCCGCTGACCCGGACCCGGACCATCGGCCTAAAGCCCGAAAAGTCCGTCTAGCTGAGGTGAGCTGACTCTCAGCTGCCTCAGCTAGGTGAGCTAGTAGTCCAGCTAGTGGAGCTGACTTAGTAGGGACTGAGCTGGAGTGAACTAAAACTAGCTTCATTGAGCTGGCCGAGCTACTCGTCCACTTCGTCAAATTACCGTCTTACTCGTCCTAGCTGTCTCTTAACTTATATAAGGTTAAGTATAAGTTTCCTTATGTCCTTAACCTTCTTTCTCGACCATGGAATGCTTGCCTTGATGTCCTAAGACTGGCTTGTACGTTTCCTCGAACCATGGCCGTCCCGACAATCCTTTCCAGGATTGGGGGCGTGACAAGTCTCCCCCACTTGTAATGGATTCGTCCTCGAATCCGGTGATGATTATACCTTGTCCCAAGACAAAATATTCCAAACAAACTTATTCTAGTCTTGATCAGAGAATAGAACAAGCATGATTAAAACCACCGAATCACCACTTCGTTGATCAATTTTCCTTTGACCATCGTTGTACAAGTCTCCCCCACTTGATAAGGATTTAACCACAAAAATCCTATCAAGTGGTCCTTTCTGATTTCGCTGATGGCACCCTTACTTGTCTACTTTGACCACAGTCGAGGGTCCATCAAGCACCCATTCAAGTGATACTTGCAAATCCATCCAAAGACATTCCTTGTGTCACTGGCCGAAATCTCCAGGTTGCGGTCCTAGTATTCAACAAGTCTATGTCTTTCCTTTGAATAGCATCTTCTTCAGATTTTATTCTTTCTCTGATCATAGTCCAAGACTAGATCATAATCAGTCCCTAGGAACATGCTGCATACTCGAGCCTTAGTAGATTTGGCCAATCCCCACACCACTCGAAGTACCAGTCAAGTCCTCACGAACTTGTTCTAATCTTTAGGCTGCTCGTCCTACAACGAGTCCTAACAGATTATTATGGTTCTTTTGTCCTTGATGGACAATAAGGCTCATGACCTCAGCCACAACGTACTGGATCATCCCCTTAACCGGCCACAACCTTTTCAGGCTTGGCCACATTGTGATCTTAGTCCCTACAGACTAAAAACACCTCAGACTTGACTTCTATCCTTCACTGGACTTTGTCATAATTCGATCCTGGTCCTTCCTTGGACTCGATCGTACTCTGGTCCTGGTCCACTCAGGGACTCGACCGTTTCACCCCGACCATACGTCCATCTCCGAATAGGTCATGGGCTGATCCTCGTCCTTTTTTTTGGACTTGATCATTTTCAACCTTAGGTCAAACTCTGACTTGGTTGTACTGCGACCATGGTCCTCTCTCGGACGTGGTCAACTTCGGCTCTGCCATCTCAGCCGGAGCCGACAGAAACTGACTCTAGGACAGTGGTGCTGTCCCTGGTTCCAGTTCAATCATAAATGGATCCGACCTACCAGAGGGGACACTCTGTAGCGAACAGAACACATCTGGGAACTCGGACACCAACGGGTCCTCAAACAGATCTTTTTGATCACCAGAATTTGCCGCGCTCCATAGTGGTAATTGTGGTCAAAAAAATACTTCACAATCCCGTCTAAGCATCCGATCCACACGGAATGCTGACACCACTACTTTCCTTAAAGCCGGACTCAGACAATGGATCTCGATACCAACGAGATCCCAGACAGATCAACAGAATTACCGTGCTCCGTAGTGGTAGTTGTGGTCAAAAATACTTCACAACCCTGTCTAAGCATCCAATTCACTTGGACTGCTGACACCCCTACTTTCCTTAGAGTCGGACTCAGACTCAGACTTTGGTACTGGATCGGGTGAGCTCCAGTCTCCAATTGCACACGAACTTTGTGGCAATCGAGAGTGGCCCGATACTTTCCCAACCAGATTCATGCCTAGGATCATCTCGTGATTCTGTAGGCGCGTGGATATTTTTCTTGATCAGATCTACAGGCAGATTTCTCTCCTGGATCCACACCGGGATGTTTTTCATGAGCCCTAGTGAATGCATAATTTGCCCACCGGCTGCCCTCACTAGTCTCGAATAATCCCCAGAACTCAGACAGAACAGACTCTTTCCGACCAGTCCCGGACTCACAAAACTATGTGTAGCCTCTGTGTCAAAAAGTACGTGTGTTTCCACACCACAAATCCACTTGTGGAAACTATCTCAGTGCATGACCACACCACAAAGAACGTCCCATAACATCCCTCATGGCATTGCCAATAACTTCAATACTTCCAGTTCCAGTGGATACCTATATGAGTACGATCTCGGTTTGACCACACACTTGGAAAACGTCCCATACCATTCTCCAAGGCGTCTTACTTTTGCGAATGCTCACACCATTCACAAGAGCAATTTTCATATACCTCAATCCCCATCATACTAAGGTAGTTAAGATCATGTTCTTCCATTGATTGGAACAAACATCATGAGTTTCCTCATTCTTTCCTTGGACAGATTCAGATTGGAATTTATTCATTCCATCCTTCTAGATCTAAGGAAACCTACCTTGACTTATACCGAGTCCTAGCTGATCCATCTGATCACAAGTGCACTCGTGTACTGGTCATGTAGTGTCTCCTTTGAGTCAGATATAACATTGCATATGCTTTATTTATTATGAACGGCCATCAAGGGATAACACTTAACTTCAGTAGAATGCTGCACCTTTATTTCAACCTAAGCCACTCTCTGGTCCATGTTACTTCCCTTGTTTAGGTCATCCATAAACAAGTCTTGCATTGCTTCCATCCCTTCCAACCCGTCTATTACTTATAAATACTAGATCGACCAACCTTTCTATTTTTAGGTTCTTGGCTAAGCTGGTTCATCTTAGAATTCCCACATTTACAAGCATGATACCCTAGCTTACCTCAACTCTTTCTTGGCTCACCCGAACTAAGGTTTCATAGTCATCATAGTTTTGGAAATAACTTCGGTATGGAACACAACATCTTAGAGCGTTGTACTAAACAGGATCAAGCATGCTCTGATACCAACTTGTAAGACCCGATCCCAGCCGCCTAGTCCGCGGTCGATGCCTCACATCGCTCGGTCCACTTCCTGGCCGAACCTCTTAATTTTCGCCCTTTATTTATAATATCGCCTAAAGGCGAGGGCTAACTTAGATCTTAGCTAAAGACTTCCCTAGTCATTAATAACCTAGATCCTTTCAACAGATACGCAGCGGATTATTCTGTAGTTAACCATTGGTCTAAAACCAATCTAACACTTGTCTGGTCGAATCACCTTAGCCTTGGTCAGTTTACTCAACTTCCAATTAGCTTAAAGGTCAATCCTAAACCCAAACCAAGCCATACAATTCTGAGGTTCCATTCCCCTAAACCCACCTTTGCCACATCTATGGAGCTTATTAGCTCATCGGTCCTCCATTGACTCGAATTGCTCTTGCTTGACAGCTGGACCACGATCACTTAATGATCTTACTTAAGGTCCTTATCTTGATTCCTGCATCAAACAACTCCCCTAGGTACTTAGTCATTCAACCAACCATCCCCACAGACATAAGTAACCTTTGAGAAGTTTTTGAAAGGATAAGGGTTTGCATCTGGCCTTTCTCGGCTCATGCACACTCAAACATCCCCTTGCCATATAGGAAATAGTACCCAATCCATATTCTGGACTGACAAATCTCATTAGATCCTAAGTCAATCAACCAACCATCCTCACATGACTTGGAACTGATGAGTCATCATCTGGCCTGACCGGCTTTGGGACTTAACCCAAACAACATATATGATTTGTTCATACCAAATGATGCATTCCTTAATCAGATTAGTTCCGACACCTTGAACCATCATTCAGAGGTCAGGTCGTCCATATTCAACTATGATCAGATCTTACACGGCCTTCCTTGAACAATCACACTTAGGCTCAGTATCTATGGTCTACGACACATAGTACTAGCCATACACTTCGTCATGACTCTTAGCCAATCTCGAAGCTATCAACACCAAGTTTAATATCTAGAAGCATCACATCAATACTCTTACTCCAGCAACGTGACTAACCATACTCTCGAAGCTCGGCCATCGAACCATCGTCATGAAACATGATCCGACCACCAGACTTGATAAGCCATCGTCTACTTAGCAGGTACTGATATAACCGGCCTTCCATTGCCATCATTGTTGGGGATGGATTTAACCCATCCACAAAGCCCATCGAACAAAGGGCCCAATCCAGCAGATCGAGTCGACCTCGGCTCGGAAGCCGATTCTCGGGGTATCGGCTTAGCCAGGAAACGCTGTTAGTCGAAGCAGAGAGCAAGCGAAGCGAGGTTGATCGACTAAACGGCTCGGAGCGAGCATCTCATAATCAGGCCCGAAGGGCCGACAAAGCCCAATCAGTAAAAAGAGATTAGGTTAAGGTAATCGAACAGAGTATAAAAGGAGAGGAAAGCAAAGGAGAAAGGCATCGACACTTAGCTACACAAACTTAGCGGCGAGATTAGGGTTTATCATCCGTACAATCATCTCTCTGCTATTTGTACTTTTCCGGTTTAAGCTCTCACGAGCTCCGGCCTGCTTTTACTTTCTCCACCTTTGTAACATCATCTCGAAATCTAATAAACGCCTCTGTTCGACCCATTTTTAGTATTGTTTACTTCACCGAGACCAAACTCACCTTAAACAATTGGCGCCCACCGTGGGGCAGAACAGACCTAGCGTTTCTAGACCGATATGACCACCGGAGGTACGAACCCTGATACCTCCGGAGAGGAGCCGGCACTCACGCCTCCTCCCCTCCTCTCGTCGGAGTTCATGAGTTCAGTCATAGCCCGACTTGCTCATCAAGAAGAAGTTCAGAAGACGACGAACGATCAACTCGCCGCTATCGTAGCTGCTCTTAGCGCCTCCACCGGTAACTCTCAACCGCTTCGTCGTCACCTTTTCAATACAAACCCCCCTACTCCGGCGGAAGGACGATCGACGAACCCAGTCGATCCTACTCTCCAACTCGCGGAAACCCTAGCCGCCGATGTTTTTCCTACAACGTCAGATCCATCGACCGTCCGAGAACTCGCCGAGCTTAAACTAAATTTCCCGATCCACCAAGCAACGAGCGCAGTACCCGAGATTGACAGTGTCATCGCATCAACATCGCGTACTCCTTTCACCGAGGAACTGACGGAGGTTAAACTCCGAAAGATGGACAAGTTGCGTCTTCCGGAGTACAAGCCAGGAGGAGATCCCGTCGAGCATCTGACAGCCTTCAATATTGCGGTAGCAAGGGCCAGACTTGCCCCCGACGAAAGAGACGCGGGATACTGCCAACTCTTCATTGAAACACTCAACGAGCAAGCCTTAACCTGGTTCTCGGGACTCGAAGAGAATTCAATTAGAAGCTTCAAAGAGCTTTCCTCGGCCTTCCTCAAGACTTACATCATGTTCACCAAGCGCGAAGCAACGGCTTCGACCCTCTGGAACCTCAAGCAAACGAAGGACCAGAATCTTCGTGATTACATGGAGCGCTTTAAATCCGTCGTGTCAAGGATCAACATCCCAGACCACATTGCCGTTGATGCCTTGAGGAATAATCTCCTTGTGGAATGTAAGTTCCGGGAAGATCTTTATCGATGCACCGCCACGACGCTGCAAGATGCCGTTGCTCGTTCCCACAACTTCATTCGCATGGAAGAAGACACTAAAGCCATCTTGAGCAAGCACAACCCGGCGAAGCAATCAGCTCCTAAGAACGCCGTCACGGCTCACGTCGAACCCCGTCAGCACGCCCCAAGCGATAAAAATAACCGAAAGAACGGTCTCCTTTACGTTGTTGACGAAAACGGGAAGAAGTGGAACACCTTTCATCGGGAAACGGATCCTCCAAGCGAATCCCCCCGAGCAACCGCCCCAGCCACGATCGCCCAGGTCGATTCGGCAGCGGGATCTTCCCGGACCCCACCAGGGCTTACTAAATCGTGCAAACTCCACGGTGTAAAAGGCCACGACACTTCAGAATGCAAAACACTTTTCGCGCAATTCCTCTCCTCGCTTGAAAGCGGTGAAATCAAGATTCCTCCTCCGAAGCCAAGGAGCGAGAACAGTTGGAGCAGAAACAAGGACAGGAAAAATCAGCGAAAAAATCCGGCTAAACCGCGCCAAGACGACCAAAAGCCAAGGAATGCCGAGCAAATCCCACACCCAAACGACGATGGTGACGCCTCGGCCGACGAAGATCCGCCGGCAGCCAGACAAAGGATTGAAGTTATTCGCGCCCAACCGGAGTCTTCATCAGACGAAGAGAGTGACCTCGAGGAAACCCTCGACCCGTTAGACTTGCGCGTACTTCTCAAACGAAAGACCACGGCGACGAACGACAAGACTCCCGGATCTTCCGATCTCCGAGCCGAGCTCAACGCCAAAAGAAGTAAGCGTTCGCTGAGCCCAGGATCTTCGCTGGCAACTACCGACGGTAACCATATCGTCGACCTACGAGATCAACTTAATGCGCGAGTCGGTGATCTGCGTACAAAGTTAGACCACAAAAAAGCCGGGCCGCCGAAAGAAAGCGAAGACCTCCGAGCTCTTCTCACCAGGAAGCAATCGAATACCAGGCCGCGGATCAACGTGATTATGGGAGGATCTCCACCGTGCGGGGATTCTGTACGAGCGGTCAAAGATCACCGACGAATGGTGGACACCTCGCAGCGCTGGCCACAGAAGTCCCCAGCTGATCCTCCAATCTCTTTCTCGACCGAAGACCTTCTCGGAGTAAACTTTCCGCACAACGACCCTCTTCTCGTCGTTTTGGCTATTGACAAATATGACGTCACCAAAGTGCTGATCGATACCGGAAGCTCAGTCGATATCATCTTTCGCGAAACTCTCGAAAAAATGGGGATTGACTTAAAAGACGTGAAGCCATCTTCCAGAACTCTCACCGGCTTCAACGGCTCCTCTAAAGTGATCATGGGAACTATTCGTCTCTCGGTACAAGCTGAGGGAGTAGCTCGGATGGTCAAGTTTTCGGTAGTCAGCACCAAGGCTCCCTACCACGTGATACTAGGCACCCCATGGTTATACTCCATGCGAGCAATCGCATCAACGTATCATCAGTGCGTTAAATTCCCGGGAATGGACGGTACGGTTAAGACAGTAAGAGGAGATCAACGGGCTGCGCGAGATCTCCTAATCGCCACGGTAAAATTGCAGCGATCTCAATCACTAGTCAACTCGATCTCCCCTCCTGTAAGCAAGATCTGCCCACAAAAAGAAGAGGTGCTCGAAGTCCCAGTCGACGAATCGGACCCAAGTAAAGTGCTACGAGTAGGCGCTTATTTGTCGGACGAGATGCAGCGCACTATCACGGATTTCTTGAAGCAAAACTTGTCTACCTTTGCTTGGTCGATGACCGACATGAAGGGAATCGACCCGTCCATCACAACTCACGAGCTAAACGTAGACCCAAATATCAAGCCCATTCGACAGAAGAGACGAAAGCTGGGTCCCGAAAGATCCAAAGCAGTTGTTGAGGAAGTCGAGCGATTATTAAGCGCGGGATCGATAGCAGAAGTTCGTTACCCGGAGTGGCTTGCTAACCCAGTCGTTGTCAAGAAGAAGAACGGCAAGTGGCGAATGTGCGTCGATTTTACTGACCTCAACAAAGCTTGCCCGAAAGATAGCTATCCGCTTCCGAACATCGACAGGCTTGTCGAATCAACTGCCGGCAATGAAATGCTCACGTTTATGGACGCTTTCTCGGGATACAACCAGATCATGATGCATCCTGACGACCGAGAAAAGACGTCGTTCATAACCGATCGAGGAACGTACTGCTACAAAGTAATGCCCTTCGGGTTGAAGAATGCCGGTGCGACCTACCAATGGCTTGTCAATCGCATGTTCGCCAAACAGCTCGGTACAACGATGGAAGTCTACATTGATGACATGCTTGTCAAATCAATCCGAGCAGACGACCACCTGATGCATTTACGGGAGTGTTTCGACATCCTAAACGCGTACAAGATGAAGCTAAACCCGGCCAAATGCACCTTCGGCGTATCGTCCGGAGAATTCCTAGGCTACATAGTGACGCAGCGAGGGATCGAAGCGAACCCTAAGCAAATATCAGCTGTGCTCGATTTACCCAGTCCAAGAAACTGCCGAGAAGTCCAGCGACTGACAGGCCGAATTGCAGCACTTAATCGTTTCATTTCCCGGTCAACCGATAAATGTCTCCCTTTTTATGATCTCCTCCGAGGAAACAAAAAATTCGTCTGGGACGATAAATGTGAGGAGGCTTTTGGTCAGCTCAAATGTTACCTGACGACCCCCCCTATCCTGGCGAAACCAGATATAGGCGACGTTTTATCCCTCTACATTGCGGTCTCATCCGCCGCGGTCAGCAGCGTGCTAATCAAGGAGGACCGAGGAGAACAACGACCTGTTTTCTACATGAGCAGGAGGATGACTGGACCAGAAACCCGGTACCCGACACTTGAAAAGATGGCCCTGGCCGTCGTCGAATCAGCGAGGAAACTCCGCCCATATTTCCAATCACATTCGGTAGAAGTTCTCACCGACCAGCCGCTCAGAACCGTCCTGCAAAACACGAACAGAGCCGGCCGTCTTACCAAATGGGCGATCGAACTCGGAGAGCTCGACATCACCTATAAGTGCAGAACCGCTGCTAAGGCTCAAGTCCTCGCCGATTTTCTCGTGGAGTTATCTCCGGAACTCGCTCAAGATTTGGAAACCTCGGATTCAACATGGATCCTGCATGTCGACGGTTCCTCGACAAACAAAGGCTCTGGAGCAGGAGTTCAGCTTCAATCCCCATCGGGAGAGCTCATACGACAGTCGTTCAGCTTCGGTTTCCCAGCATCAAACAACGAAGCAGAGTACGAGTCACTCATCGCAGGCCTTCGCCTCGCCAAAGCAGTCAAGGCTAAGCGACTCAGTGCATACTGCGACTCACAGCTCGTCGCCAGTCAGTTCAGCGGCGATTACGATGCGCGCAACGATAAAATGGATGCTTATCTCCGAGTCGTACAAGCATTGGCTAAAGAGTTCGAATTCTTCGAGCTCACCAAGGTTCCTCGTGGAGAAAACGTCTGTGCGGATGCGCTAGCAGCACTCGGAAGCAAGCTACGCGATCAAGTCAAGAGGACTATCCCAATCCACCGAATCGAGAAACCAAGCATCGACATCTCGACGGAGTCAGCTAACTTCGTCACCACAGAACCCGAAACAACGCCCTTATCAGAGACCAACGACGACTCCAAGATGATAGACCAAGATCAGCTACTACCCGACTGGAGGACTGAATTCATCCAATATCTCACCACGGGCACACTTCCAACGGATAAATGGGCCGCAAGACGATTAAAGAGGCGCAGCGCACACTATGTCGTCATGGAAGAAGAACTCCACCGAGTAACGGCTAACAAGGTCCTCCTGAAATGCATTTTTGCCGAGCAAACGCAGCTAGTAATGGCGGAGACTCACGAAGGAGCAGGTGGAAACCATTCTGGAGGTCGGTCACTAGCCCTGAAGATTCGGAACTTGGGATTTTTCTGTCCAACTATGAATACCGACTGCGAAGCATATGCCCGGCGATGCGACAAATGCCAACGACACGCTCCGAGTATCCACAGTCCAACCGAGCTGTTGCGAACTTCCGCAGCACCTTACCCATTCATGCGATGGGGGATGGATATCATCGGACCAATGCCGAATTCTCGCCAACGTCGCTTCGTGCTGGTATTGACCGACTATTTCACCAAATGGATTGAAGCAGAAGCCTTCGCTCAGGTTACAGAGAAGGAGGTTCGCGGCTTTGTTTGGAAGAACATTATCTGTCGCCACGGCCTACCATACGAGATCGTGACGGACAACGGATCACAGTTTATGGCCGGAAACTTTAAAGATTTCTGCAACAAGTGGAACATCCGACTAAGCCCTTCAACGCCGAGATATCCTCAAGGAAACGGACAAGCAGAATCCTCGATTAAGATCATCATCGACGGAATCAAGAAGCGCCTCGATCTCAAAAAGGGACATTGGGCCGATGAACTCGACGGCGTGCTCTGGTCGCACCGGACAACCCCCCGAGGAGCGACAAAATCGACTCCTTTTTCACTCGCTTACGGGATGGAGGCGATGGCTCCGGCCGAGGTCAATGTAACGAGTCTCCGCCGGTCTAAGATGCCTCAGCACGTTGAGCTTAACCAAGAGATGCTGCTAGATGCCCTCGATGGGCTAGAAGAGAAGCGCGACCAAGCCTTACTTCGGATCCAGAATTACCAAAACCAAATCGAGAGCTATTACAACAAGAAGGTCCGCTCGCGTCCTCTCGAGCTCGGTGATCTGGTCATGAGAAAAGTCTTCGAGAACACCAAAGAGCCCAACGCTGGAAAACTAGGCGCGAATTGGGAAGGACCATATAAAATCACTCGAGTCGTCAAACCAGGAGTATATCGACTCGAGACTTCCCGCGGAGAGGCAGTCCCACGAGCTTGGAACTCCATGCATCTTCGCCGTTTTTACTCATAAAATGAGTAACTTTTCAGAGCGAGCAAAATGATCTACATCACCTTTTTGCTCGCGCCAAAAAAAAAAAAAAAAAAAAAAAAAAAAAAAAAAAAAAACCGAGCAGATGCACCCTACGGTCACTTCTACTCGCCCGAGTAAATGACTACCAAGTCACTTTTACTCGGACTAAAACGAACTACGAAAGGCTTGATCCTCCTCGGAGGTACGTAGGCATCCCCTCTACGGGGTCCAGCCCCAACAACCCAAAACAAAAAAAAGTTTTATTCATCTCGTTCCTCTCACGAGCAAACGATGCCAGCCCCTTAACTCGAAAAGCGGCGCACGGGCACTCGCCCAAATTAATCGAACGTATCCTGATCAGATATCGAACGAAGGGAAAAACAGAGTCACCGATGATGTAAATCATTGACCAAATTCACGAAGTGGAATTTCGGATCTTATCGCAAATCGAAAAATAATGAGTTGGCCGACCAAATTTTCTCGATTACGGCGTAGCATTCAGATACCTTTCCCTCGGAAACTTATCAAAAAGAAAATTCTTGTCTTAACTCTTTCCCGACTTATCACAAGAAAGAATAGTGGGATTGAGTTAGCGAGCAACGAATAATTTCATAATCAACTAAGACGTTAGCGGTTATCCGTAACACACTTAAAGGAAAAAACACTTGGTAATCATTCAAAGTTTTAAAGAAAAAGGGGCAAAGGAAACCTTCCGAGTACTTAAACAACAACAGAGATAAGTTCAAAGGCTTCAAGGAGCCGAAATAGAAAAATTTTACAACAGATGACGACAGACATCAATCAACCACGGGAGGATCCTCGTTGCCACGGCCATCTCCTTCTCCGGGACCCGAGACACGACCAAATTTGGTTGGGGCTGGCGCAGTCGCGTCTGCAGTAGGCATCCCCGCAAGAGCATCATCACCTTTCTCCGGGTCCTCTGACGACGAAGCAGATGAGCTGGCGTTCTTCGATGCCTTAGCAGGGGAATCCGTTAGCACGATAGTCGGCACGGCTCCGTCCTTCAGAACAACCGCTCCTGCTGATGCCTGCTTCGCAGGGTCAATGTCTTGGTCGGTGGGCTGGTTGGAGGATACAGCAGTTTGAGCGGGCTTCTCCACCGGATCTTCAGGACGAAGAGGAGTACGCAGAGCAATAGCGGCCTATGAATCGATCAAATCAATATTTGACCCAAACGGATCAAGCTGACGCCAAATTTCCTCGATCAAAAATCGAGACTCCAACACTAGCGGAGAAAGGCGAAGATCTTCCGCCGGAATCTCCTTTACCTCCAAACGCTCTGCTTCTTCCTCGTAGTGCTTCTCTTGCCCGATGAAGAAGTCAATGGTTTCCTGCGGGATCTCAACACCAGAGGCCTTGATCTGCTCGAGACATTTCCTCGTCCCGAAGGCTTGACTATAGAGACACCGAGCATCGTCGTATTTGTCCCTTTTGTCCTCACGAAGGGAAATCCTGTGAAAGCGTTTCTCGGCTTTAGCGATCATGGCAATCAGCACGCGAACCCTCTCGTGCGTGACCTCGTACTTACGAGATTTCCGAAGCCTGTCCATCTCCTCGGAATGCCTTAGCAATTCCGCAGCCATTTTTGCCTCTAGATCAGCCTTTTCCTTCCGCTGCTTATCCACCATGAACTCGAGATTGTTCATCGCCTCCTTACACATCTGCAGTTCAGCCGCGTCAGATGTTCGCGTCTCGTCAAACGCTTTCCTGAGAGATTTCTCCCGAGCAATGGCTTCAGCCTTTTCCCGCGAAGACACCCGAAGAGCCTCCTCCGTTTTCTTCTTGGCTTCTTCGCTCTCACGGGTCTGCTCTCTAGCCCGCCTGAGGGCTGTGTCATACTTCCCGACCAGAACATTCCAGTCGCCGTGGCTCTGATCAAAACACAAAAAGACTTAGCCAAAATAATTTAAGGTTCGGAAAAGAAGGGAACGAACAACCGCTTACCTTTACAGACGAGCAAGAGGCGTGCTCATACTCATCTTTGAAGATGAGATCTCCCACCGAAGGGAGTTGATCGGGACCGCCTTTGACCAACCGTAACAGGCGAGCACAGTCTTCCGGGTAGCAAGCCAGCGGAAGTTCACGGTTAAACTCGAATCTGAACCCATCTGCCGGGGTTTCCTTAGGGCGACCGGATACTCGGGTCTCAGATCCTTCCGTGACATGAGCAGGGGACTCATTCCTCAAACGGTCCCGCTGTCCTCCCGAAGTCGATGTTCCCCTCGGAACCTCAGTGGAACGCAGATCACCGGCTAAGGCTCCACGGGATACCTCCTCGGTGACTTGACTCTCCCGTCTCCGTCGGCGGAGGGCGATGGTCTCGTTCTCATCATCCTCCGAGGTCCCAACCTCGGGGATAGCTTCAGGAACCAGAGCCTGAAGTTCCTCTTCGCAGACCGAGGATGAGCGGGGCGGAGCCGTTTCTTTCTTCTTCATCTTCTTCTTCTTGGGAATATCTTCAGAAGGCGGGTCCCCGGCTTTCCTTTTCTTCCCCCCTTTCTTAGAAGAACCATCCGCACCAGGATGTTCCGGCTCGGAGGAATCCTTCGGACCCCCGGCACTTTTCTTGCTCTTCTTCGAGCTTTTACCCTGCGAGGAGCCGCCAGTACGCGCCTGCTCAGTGGCAATTGGAGTCGCCTCTACGACCTCCAGTCCCGAAGGACCAACCCTGTTCTCAGAAGCGCCTCGCTTGGCTCCGACCTTCCCGGCTACAATAAGACTAAGGTCTGGTAGTTGCTTCATCGTTTTAGCTCGGTTGATCTCCTTCTGCTCGGCTCTCGTAAAAAGGGATAATCTCTTCGATGTCGATTGGTTAATATGAGGATGCGGTTCCGAGATCCAGCTCTCTGCAAAAGGAGAAATCCTTAATAGACATCGTTCATTTACTCGAGAACATGGAAAGGTAGTGGAGACTTACGGTTGGCAATCCGGTCTACAGATCTCTGAATTCTCTCTCGAGTAAAATCCTCCCAGTGATCTTGCTTCTGCAACGCAACAATTCGAGTGCTCTCCCTCCAATCCTCGGGGTACGTGGCGAGATTCGGGTGACCAACTAAAAAAAAAAAAAGGGAAGAAAAAACATACGTTAGACGAGCACACGCTACAATCATCACGAAAGGCAGTGTGCAGTACCCATCTCCGCATTCCAAAGAACGCGATAACCAGACTTCGGAGGTTCCTCGAACGCTGACCTGTTCGACTTCACATAGAAGTACGAACGTTGCCAATCCGAGGTTTTGGTCGGATACCCCGTAACCACGTTGTAGTTTGGGCGCATCCTCGTCGAGACGAGCCCATCATCGGAAATTGAAACCGAGGTCAATTCTTCAAACGACCTCACACTCATCGACGTCGCCGCCTCGGCCGCAATTACCGATAGAACGACCATCAGCCGAAGAGACCCGTTCATCAGCTGGCTTAAAGCGACTCCTCTGCGGAACGCATAAGTCGTGACGATTCGAGGAATCGGGAACCACAGCTTTGTGTCATTCCGGAAATATGACTCGTAGATGCACTGATACCCCTTTGGGGGCGACCAAGGCCTCTGATCCCGCTTTGGGATGATGAACGAGACCCCGTGTGCATTGAGATCTCGGAGAATAGCCTCCACCGACTCCACGGTGGACTTCGTCCTCTCGACGTTGGACCAATCTTGTCCATCGACGACCGAAGGTCGAATTCTCCAAACCTCCAGTGGGCTCTCCTCGGCGAAGATGTTCCCAGGGTAGTAGCTGATCGGAACAATCGAGGCGTCGACCGCTTCTTGACCGTCGTCGTCACCCCGGAACTGTTCTCTTGCTTCCGAGACCAAAAGACGCTGCGCTAAATCCATATTCTCCGTATCCATCATTGCTCCGTGATGGATACTGTCAGGATTCTCAGCAGAATCCCGAGAAGATACCGCCCCCTTTCCTTTTTGCTCTCGCGTCAAACGATGCGACGACATCTCGGATAACCGCAGATCTAAAAATAGAGATAAAGAGAGAGAAGGAGCGTAGAGAGAGAAAGTACCTTTAGCGCTGCGGAGAAAAATGAAAAGAAGTGGAGAGGGGTGCGCTATTTATAGGGAGAGATAAGCGCAGAGATCAAGGCGTCATCATTACGCCTAATAAGGCCTAAGTGGGCCTAAACCCAATTAGGCGCGTGATCGACAGATGCGTCGATCCGTCTTCTCGATCCGTGAGCGTTTAACTCACGATCGCAACGCGTGATAAACAGATGCGTCGATCCATTTCCTCGGTCGAGAAGCGTTGATTAAACGGATTGACTCCACAACGATCAGTCACTTGCTCGGATTGAACCTTTTGTTCTCCGAACTAAAGATATCAAATTCATCGAAGATCGATTGCTCGACCATCAATGAACTGGGGGGGGGGGCTTACTGTTGGGGATGGATTTAACCCATCCACAAAGCCCATCGAACAAAGGGCCCAATCCAGCAGATCGAGTCGACCTCGGCTCGGAAGCCGATTCTCGGGGTATCGGCTTAGCCAGGAAACGCTGTTAGTCGAAGCAGAGAGCAAGCGAAGCGAGGTTGATCGACTAAACGGCTCGGAGCGAGCATCTCATAATCAGGCCCGAAGGGCCGACAAAGCCCAATCAGTAAAAAGAGATTAGGTTAAGGTAATCGAACAGAGTATAAAAGGAGAGGAAAGCAAAGGAGAAAGGCATCGACACTTAGCTACACAAACTTAGCGGCGAGATTAGGGTTTATCATCCGTACAATCATCTCTCTGCTATTTGTACTTTTCCGGTTTAAGCTCTCACGAGCTCCGGCCTGCTTTTACTTTCTCCACCTTTGTAACATCATCTCGAAATCTAATAAACGCCTCTGTTCGACCCATTTTTAGTATTGTTTACTTCACCGAGACCAAACTCACCTTAAACAATCATGTGGGCCTACGCCTTACATAATGCATATGGCGCCTATCCTACTCACCAACCCAAGGTTTATTGTAAGATATCCCACTTAGCCTTTGCGGCTAAAGCCATCCAACCATAGCCAGATCGTCCATAGTCCCGTCTAACCGTCTGGTTAAGATCTAGGTGCGATCGACCAGTTATAAGTCTGGCCCAAAGGCTCACGGACCTTCTTACCTGATCCGACCCAAAGCATGGATCCATACCAGAGAGTAAAGCCCAAGACCAAACCGGATTTCCTTGCAACCAATCAGACCTTGCGACACAACACTCCGGTTAAACTAACCGTCCGTCTGTTCGACTATGCAGCCGCGGACTGTCCACTTGGTTCGGCCTAAGCCTTGAACCAATGGCACCGTTTGGAACTCACACCCTTTGGGAACTAGTACCCTTTGGACACTCGTGCCTCTTGGCAACTCATGACCCTTGGCATCTCGCACCCATTCAGATGCTCCAACCGTTCGACCTAACCGTCCGAATGGACTGTCTGGTCCGTGCGTGTGTCCGGCCTATGGCCAAAGGACCACGCCTTAACCTACAGAAGTCATGAACCATTTTGACTGTTCAGGGAAGGGTTGCAACCGTTCAGAACAGAACAGAACAGAACCGACCCTATCCAATCGGATCACCTGAGGCCGGTTTAGACCATGCGCGCGCCTAACTCGACGGTTATGGACCGCGACTTCATTACTCAACCAGAACCACGGTTATAAGCAATCCCAACACATCAACAAGGCCACGCCAATGTACAGAAGGAGTAGAAGAAGAATTGGATGAAAAGAATAAGAAGAATAGGACACAATCCAAACGCCCATGGCTAGACCGGTTCAGACTGTCCGATTGTCTTAGCCGATGAGTCGGTGGTTACGCCACTGACCCTATCAGACTGAACCACGGCTTTCGAGTCCTTCTCCAGACCCTTCTCTACGCCTTGGGTATTCATAACACACGGCCTTCTCTCTACTAAACCGTTCTCCTTGCCAGAGATACAAAACCACCACGACCGGCCCTTTTCCGGCCGATCTCTTGGCCAGAACTCTCTCTCTCTCTCTCTACGTTTTTCTCTTCTCTCTGGTTAAACACGAAAGGTTGTGTTGGTTGAGTCCAAGGGACACGTCCCTAGACTTTGGCCGGACATAATCAAACCGCTAGCCTAGACACGGGTCGGTTAGTGGGATGATCCGATTGCACCAAGATTGGGCGGTTAGGACGAACGGTTGAGAATGACCCAAAGGGCACGAGTTGTCAAGAGTCATGAGTGTCCAAGAGGCACGAATGGCCAAAGGGTACATGTTCCAAACGGTGTCTTTCGGGATAGGTTAGGACCGATCCTTATGGATCAGCCTATTGGTTGTTTAGTTAAGACAAGGTCACGGTTTGTCTAAGCCAAGGTAGAGTCGCAAGGTCTGACCGGTTGCTAAGCCTTCCGGATTAGGCTTGAGGCTTACTCGGCCGATTGGATCCAGGCCTAAGGCCGGATCAGGTAAGGGAGTCTGTTGGGCCATTGAGCCGAACTCCATTGGCTGGTCGCACCTAGATTCTATCCGGTTAGACGGATTGGTCTTTGGGGACGATCCGGATCTGTTCGTGTGTTCTGTTTATCTATTCTGGAGGATCTATCTGTTTCTAAGTCAAGGGGTGGTTGGTTGAATGACTTAGGATACGGTAGGTAGGTTCATACTTTTTATGATTATGTTGACTGAGGTTTATCTAAGTTCTAGGAACCAAGCCAAGCATTGTAGAATCAATCCGTTTTATTCTCGGTTATGATTAATGCTTATCTGATTGTGGTTTAAGGAACTAAGGATGGTTCTTGTCAAGCCAAGGAGCCGTGAAGGCTCGGTCAGTGAGAGGCTGTGTAACGTGTGGTTAGATGATGCTAGGGATGAACTAGTGATTGTCTATGAGACTGTTAAGAAGTTGTGTATTGAATCTCATGTTTCTAAGTAATACAAAGTTTATACATTATTATTCCGCTGTGCAATCTATCCCTTTGTTTATGAACCTCATATTCGAATATCACTTAGTAAAGAAAAGACTTAGAATGAATCAGACAAGCAAAGAATTTAATAAGTAAGCATTCGTATCCAGTTGGGTCGAGAGACCAGGAACGAGTCTTACAGGACGTCCGTGGATGTCCGCCAACACACAAAGGACGTCCGTGGCTGTCCGTGTGTGTCCGTCTGTGTCCGTCAGCACACACAGGACGTCTGTGGCTGTCTGTGTGTGTCCGTCTGTGTCCGTCAGCACACATAGAACGTCCGTGGCTGTCCCTCAGTACACATATCAGCACATTGGTCCTTGGACTCAGCACGCTGGCCCTTCCCGTGGACTGTTTGGGTGATTTTATCCCACGTGGGCTGTCTGTTCAGTACACATAGGACGTCCGTGGGTGTCCGCCAGCACACACAGGACGTCCGTGGCTGTTTGTGGCTGTCCGTCAGCACACACATGATGTCCGTGGGTGTCCGTCAGCACACATAGGACGTCTGTGGGTGTTCGTCAGCACACACAGGACGTCTGTGGCTGTACGTGTGTGTCCGTCAGCAGACACAGGACGTTCGTGGCTGTACATGTATGTTCTTGTGTGTCCGTGTGTGTCCGTCAGCACACACATGACATCCGTGGCTGTCCATCAGTACACATATCAGCACGTTGGTCCTTGGACTCCGCACGCTGGCCCTTCTTGTGGACTGTTCGGGTGATTTTGGCCCTCGTGGGCTGTCTGTTCCGTACACACAGGACGTCCGTGGGTGTCCACCAGCACACACATGACATCCGTGGCTGTCCGTGTGTGTCCGTCTGTGTCCGTCTGTGTCCGTCAGCACACACAGGACGTCCGTGGCTGTCCCTCAGTACACATATCAGCACGCTGGCCCTTCCTGTGGACTGTTTGGGTGATTTTGCCCCAAGTGGGCTGTCTGTTCAGTACACACAGGACGTCCATGGGGGTCCGCCAGCACACACAGGACGTCTGGGGTTGTTTGTGGCTGTCCGCCAGCACACACAGGACGTCTGGGGCTGTTTGTGGCTGTCTGTCAGCACACACAGGACGTTCGTGGGTGTCGGTCAGCACACACAGGACGTTCGTGTCTGTCCGTAAGCATACACAGGATGTTCGTGGCTGTACGTGTGTGTCCGTCAGCACACACATGACGTTTGTGGCTGTCCATCAGTACACATATCAGCACGTTGGTCCTTGGACTCTGCACGCTGGCCCTTCCCATGGACTGTTTGGGTGATTTTGGCCCACGTGGCCTATCTGTTCAGTACACAGAGGACGTCCGTGGGTGTTAGCCAGAACACACAGGACGTCCGTGGCGGTCCGTGTGTGTCCGTGTGTGTCCGTAAGCACACACAAGACATACGTGGCTGTCCATCAGTATACATATCAGCACGCTGGTCCTTGGACTCAGCACGCTGGCCGTTCCCAAGGACTATTTGGGTGATTTTGGCCCACGTGGGCTGTCTGTTCAGTACACACAGGACGTCTGTGGGTGTCCGTCAGCACACACAGGACGTCTGTGTGTGTCCGTCAGCACAAACATGATATTCGTGGCTGTGCGTGTGTGTCTGTCAGCACACACATGACGTCTGTGGCTGGCCATCAGTACACATATCAGCACGTTGGTCCTTTGACTCCGCACGCTGACCCTTCCTGTGGACTGTTCGGGTAATTTTGGCCCTCGTGGGCTGTCTGTTCAGTACACACAGGACGTCCGTCGGTGTCCGCCAGCACACACAGGACGTCCATGGCTGTCCGTGTGTGTCTGTCTGTGTCCGTCAGCACACACAGGACGGCCGTGGCTGTCCCTCAGTACACATATCAGCACGTTGGTCCTTGGACTCAGCACGCTGGCCCTTCCCGTGGACTGTTTGGGTGATTTTATCCCAAGTGGGCTGTCTGTTCAGTACACACAGGACGTCCATGGGTGTCCGCCAGCACACACAGGACGTCCGGGGCTGTTTGTGGCTGTCTGTCAGCACACACAGGACATCCGTGTGTGTCCGTGTGTGTCTGTCAGCACACACAGGACGTTCGTGGGTGTCGGTCAGCACACACAGGACGTTCGTGTGTGTCCGTAAGCATACACAGGACGTCTGTGGCTGTACGTGTGTGTCTGTCAGCACAGACAGGACGTCTGTGGCTGTCCATCAGTACACATATCAGCACGTTGGTCCTTGGACTCTGCACGCTGGCCCTTCCCGTGGACTGTTTGGGTGATTTTGGCCCACGTGGGCTATCTGTTCAGTACACACAAGACGTCTGTGGGTGTCCGCCAGCACACACAGGACGTCTGTGGCGGTCCGTGTGTGTCCGTCAGCACACACAGGACGTCCGTGGCTGTCCATCAGTATACATATCAGCATGCTGGTCCTTGGACTCAGCACGCTGGTCCTTGGACTCAGCACGCTGGCCGTTCCCATGGACTGTTTGGGTGATTTTGGCCCACGTGGGCTGTCTGTTCAGTACACACAGAACGTTTGTGGGTGTCCGTCAGCACACACAGGACGTCCGTTTGTGTTCATCAGCACACACAGCAGTTTCGTGGCTGTGCGTGTGTGTCCGTGTGTGTCTGTCAGCACACACATGACGTCTGTGGCTGTCCATCAGTACACATATCAGCACGTTGGTCCTTTGACTCCGCACGCTGACCCTTCCTGTGGACTGTTTGGGTAATTTTGGCCCTCGTGGGCTGTCTGTTCAGTACACAGAGGACGTCTGTGGGTGTCCGCCTACACACACAGAACGTCGTGGCTGTCCGTGTGTGTTCATCTATGTCCGTCCGCACACACAGGACGTCCGTGGCTGTCCCTCAGTACACATATCAGCACGTTGGTCCTTGGACTCAGCACGCTGGCCCTTCCCGTGGACTGTTTGGGTGATTTTATTCCACGTGGGCTGTCTGTTCAGTACACACAGGACGTCCGCTGGTGTCCGCCAGCACACACAGGACGTCCGTGGCTGTTTGTGGCTGTCCGTCAGCACACACAGGTCATCCGTGTGTGTCCGTGTGTGTCTGTCAGCACACACAGGACGTCCGTGGGTGTCCGTCAGCACACACAAAACGTCCGTGTGTGTCCGTTTGCATACACAAGACGTCTGTGGCTGTCCGTGTGTGTCCGTCTGCACACACAGGACATTCGTGGCTGTCCATCAGTACACATATCAGCACGTTGGTCCTTGGACTCTGCACGCTGGCCCTTCCCGTGGACTGTTTGGGTGATTTTGGCCCAAGTGGGCTATCTGTTCAGTACACACAGGATGTCCGTGGGTGTCCGCCAGCACACACAGGACGTCCGTGGCTGTCCTTGTGTGTCTGTGTGTGTCCGTCAGCACACACAGGACGTCCGTGGCTGTCCATCAGTACACATATCAGCACGTTGGTCCTTGGACTCAGCACGCTTACCCTTCCCGTGGACTGTTCGGGTGATTTAGGCCCACGTGGGCTGTCTGTTCAGTACACACAGGACGTCCGTGGGTGTCCGCCAGCACACACAGGACGTCCGGGGCTGTTTGTGGCTGTCTGTCAGCACACACAGGACATCCGTGTGTGTCCGTGTGTGTCTGTCAGCACACACAGGACGTTCGTGGGTGTCGGTCAGCACACACAGGACGTTCGTGTGTGTCCGTAAGCATACACAGGACGTCTGTGGCTGTACGTGTGTGTCTGTCAGCACAGACAGGACGTCTGTGGCTGTCCATCAGTACACATATCAGCACGTTGGTCCTTGGACTCTGCACGCTGGCCCTTCCCGTGGACTGTTTGGGTGATTTTGGCCCACGTGGGCTATCTGTTCAGTACACACAGGACGTCTGTGGGTGTCCGCCAGCACACACAGGACGTCCGTGGCGGTCCGTGTGTGTCCGTCAGCACACACAGGACGTCCGTGGCTGTCCATCAGTATACATATCAGTACGCTGGTCCTTGGACTCAGCACGCTGGTCCTTGGACTCAGCACGCTGGTCCTTGGACTCAGCACGCTGGTCCTTGGACTCAGCACGCTGGCCGTTCCCATGGACTGTTTGGGTGATTTTGGCCCACGTGGGCTGTCTGTTCAGTACACACAGAACGTTTGTGGGTGTCCGTCAGCACACACAGGACGTCCGTTTGTGTTCATCAGCACACACAGCAGTTTCGTGGCTGTGCGTGTGTGTCCGTGTGTGTCTGTCAGCACACACATGACGTCTGTGGCTGTCCATCAGTACACATATCAGCACGTTGGTCCTTTGACTCCGCACGCTGACCCTTCCTGTGGACTGTTCGGGTAATTTTGGCCCTCCTGGGCTGTCTGTTCAGTACACACAGGACGTCTGTGGGTGTCCGCCTACACACACAGAACGTCGTGGCTGTCCGTGTGTGTTCATCTATATCCGTCCGCACACACAGGACGTCCGTGGCTGTCCCTCAGTACACATATCAGCACGTTGGTCCTTGGACTCAGCACGCTGGCCCTTCCCGTGGACTGTTTGGGTGATTTTATTCCACGTGGGCTGTCTGTTCAGTACACACAGGACGTCCGCTGGTGTCCGCCAGCACACACAGGACGTCCGTGGCTGTTTGTGGCTGTCCGTCAGCACACACAGGTCATCCGTGTGTGTCCGTGTGTGTCTGTCAGCACACACAGGACGTCTGTGGGTGTCCGTCAGCACACACAAAACGTCCGTGTGTGTCCGTTTGCATACACAAGACGTCTGTGGCTGTCCGTGTGTGTCCGTCTGCACACACAGGACATTCGTGGCTGTCCATCAGTACACATATCAGCACGTTGGTCCTTGGACTCTGCACGCTGGCCCTTCCCGTGGACTGTTTGGGTGATTTTGGCCCAAGTGGGCTATCTGTTCAGTACACACAGGATGTCCGTGGGTGTCCGCCAGCACACACAGGACGTCCGTGGCTGTCCTTGTGTGTCTGTGTGTGTCCGTCAGCACACACAGGACGTCCGTGGCTGTCCATCAGTACACATATCAGCACGTTGGTCCTTGGACTCAGCACGCTTACCCTTCCCGTGGACTGTTCGGGTGATTTAGGCCCACGTGGGCTGTCTGTTCAGTACAAACAGGACGTCCGTGGGTGTCCGTCAGCACACACAGGACGTCTGTGTGTGTCTGTCAGCACACATAGGACGTTCGTGGCTGTGCGTGTGTGTGTCCGTGTGTGTCCGTCAGTACACACATGACGTCCGTGGCTGTCCATATGTACACATATCAGCACGTTGGTCCTTTGACTCCGCACGCTGACCCTTCCTGTGGACTGTTCGTGTGATTTTGGCCCTCGTGGTGAGAGAACCAAAATAAGGATCACTCTTTCGGTAAGGTTGATATGAACCCAGATGCGAGAGGATTGAGAACTGATGGATCGAGGGGTGACACTAAGGGTTGCGGAATAGCCCAAAGATACTACCAGAGATTCGAAGGTTGTCGGATGTGACGCACCGGTCCAACACAACGAAGTGGTTCGCTTGGAGATGAGCTCACCAAGAGAAGTATGAATGTTCTAAGCAAAGAACAATGAGAGAAGACTCAAAAGAAGCAAAGGAAAATCGATGTGATTTTATTAAGGGGGATCATCACATACTTATAAGGTTTGTGAGTCAAAGAAACATAAAGACATTTGTGGGAAAAGACAACATAGAAGATAGAAATGAATGAAAACAAGACATAGAAACTAGAAATGAAGACTTTGACTAAAGACTGGTCAAGGTGCGGATTCTTGTGTTGACTGGTCCAGATTCACAAAGATGTCCAAGTTCATTATGTGGTGATCAGGTCATCCGCGGTAAGGAGCAGGACGGATGTAAGGCTGACCGCATGATTGATCGTCGATGATCCATCAACGGATGAAGAGATAGCTCGACCCAAATCTTCAGAGAGCTTAAGTATCCTTCCTCTGGAGTAGTTGGAAGCATCGATCATCATGAAATCATCAAAGTGGTTGGAAAGGTCGTGAT
This sequence comes from Brassica rapa, assembly GCF_000309985.2. Taxonomy (NCBI): domain Eukaryota; kingdom Viridiplantae; phylum Streptophyta; class Magnoliopsida; order Brassicales; family Brassicaceae; genus Brassica; species Brassica rapa. The sequence goes on from NW_022610981.1 coordinate 32,914, forward strand.
CAGCCTGATCCGGGCGTGCGGTACGTCCCAAACGGGCAAGGAAAGATAGGCTAAGTCCGGAATCTAATTCTTCTCGAGGATCATGGGTTCTGGCTTGACTGTTGGCTCTAGAATGGCGAATGGGTCGGGGAAGAACGCCTGTGGTTTGGCTCGGTCATCAGGTCGTGGATCCATCCTTAGGTCACGTCCGGGTGCACGCGGGTCGATCCGGTACACGGCTCTGTCCGTTGATCTGGTACGGCTGAATGGCTGAACCTCAGTTGGACTGATCTGATCGTCCTGGTCACCATGCTGAGTCTGCTCCACGTCCTGGTCCAGGTCCTCGGTTCTATCATTCCCTCCCTCTTCAAAAGGATTTGACCACAAATCCGGATCATCTGCGCAAAAAGGAGATAAATCAGAAACATTAAAACTTGAAGAGATATCATACTTACCCTGAAGATCAAGCTGGTAAGCATTGTCATGGAGTTTCCTGAGAATCTGGAATGGACCATCGACCCGGGGCATGAGTTTGAACTTCCTTTGTTCCGGGAATCGTTCCTTCCTCATGTGGACCCAAACAAGATCACCTTCCTGGAAGATCACTTCTTTCCTTTTCTTGTCTGCAAGTCGTTTGTAGCCCTCGGTCTTGGCTTCAATGTTGGCACGGACCTGTTCATGCAGCTTCTTGATCGTGTCCACCTTCCTCTTGCCATCTGTATTAACTCGTTCACTCAAAGGCAAAGGTAAAAGATCAAGTGGAGACAAGGGATTAAATCCATAAACAACCTCAAAAGGAGAAAACTTAGTAGCTGAATGCAAAGCATGGTTATAAGCAAATTTAACATGAGGCAAACATTCTTCCCAAGTCTGATATCTTGCGATTTTACATTGTTTTAACCATCCATTTTTGCACATAATGATCATATAGATTAGGAATTTAGCATTTCTAGAATCCATATTGCATTCATATGTCCTAATCAGGTAGTAGAGTGTCCTATGAGCTGATCAAAGGTGTTTAAAGGCATTACGATCCAATATGGGGTGAAGAATGGGATTGTTCAATCACAAGACAAAGCCACGCGGGTGAATCGGCGCGGGATCTCCTACCCGCGTCACGGGATCACCACATCGACGGAGCAGCGCGGGAAGAAGCACGCGGAGTCGACTACCCGCGCGTACGAGATGGAAGGATCGTCGACGTCTTGACGCGGGTGACTGTGACGCGGGTGACATCCATCTTCCTCTACCCGCGTTATCGAAGAACTTTGGTCGAGGAGTTACGCGGGTAAAGCAGCGCGGGAAGCACTACCCGCGCGTACGAAGAAGAAGCGTCGTCGAAGGTCCAACGCGGGAGAGGTGAAGCGGGTTGGTGCCGAGCGTTCTAACCCGCGCCGAGATTTATCCCTAGTCGAATTTTAATGTGTTTTAAGGGCTTTTTAGACTTTTTAATGAGAACCATTAGGTTTACCAAAGTCATATAAATACTCTTGTAATCCTAAAGTTAGGATCTATCTTGTTTGCTATCTAATCACAAAAGAACTTTTAGGTGAAAGATCTTATCTTAATCATTTTCTCTTGTGATTATTTGATTATCTTGATCACTAATCATGATTAGCACCAAATCATCTTTGATTCTGGGGCTCATCATGAAGAGTAGTGAGTAGTCATCTTTGGATTCATGGGCTAGGGTGATAAAGGGTGATTAGAGAAGATCTAGGGTGTTTAGTGTTAGATCTACTTATTTCCTTGCTTGATGAGGGTTCTCAATGCTATTTTAGTCATGATCACACTAAAATAGATCCCTAGGCATTTCCTGCCCACAAGGTGTATGTTGAAATGCTTGAACCAACTCTTCAATGCTTTTAGCTTGCTTTGCCTAAGAGATTAGTTGTTAAAGGAGTTAAGATTGCTATTAGACTTGATCTCCATGTTTGATTTAGTAACATTCAACCTAAGAGATTAGATGCTTGAGTTGCTTTACCAAAAGAACATTCATCTAGAGATAGAGTTTGTTTAGCTTAGTGTCTAGGCATAAGGAAAGTGTTTGATTGATAGCTTTCCACCTCTAGATTTGATCTACATCACCCAAGATCAAATGCCTAGCCCAATGAGTCCTCTTGTTTCATCATAAGAAAGAAAGCTTTGTCCTTTGTTCGCATTTAGATAGTAATCTAGTCAAAAAATCATCTCACAACTTGGTAGCACTTAGATTAAGCATGGTCTTGCATTCCCTTTGCTTTAGAATCACTTAGAACTGGTTTGACATCCTTTATATTACAACATTTGATTAGGAGCTCGAACCAAAGCTCGGTCACTACGTAGCGACCGAGCGATCGTCCCGCTCGGTCGCTACGTAGCGACCGAGCGATCGTCCCTCTCGGTCGCTACGTAGCGACCGAGCTCGAGCCAAAGCTCGGTCGCTACATAGCGACCGAGCGATCGTCCCGCTCGGTCGCTACGTAGCGACCAAGCTCAGCCAAGCTCGATCGCTACGTAGCGACCGAGCGATCGTCCCGCTCGGTCGCTACGTAGCGACCGAGCTCGAGCCAAAGCTCGGTCGCTACGTAGCGACCGAGCGATTGTCCCACTCGGTCGCTACGTAGCGACCGAGCTCAGCCAAGCTCGTTCGCTATGTAGCGATCGTCCCGCTCGGTCGCTACGTAGCGACCGAGCACAAGCCAAAGCTCGGTCGCTACGTAGCGACCGAGCACTCGTCTCACTCGGTCGCTAAGTAGCGACCGGGCTCGAGCCATAGTTCGGTCGCTGTGTAGCGATTAAACCTTTCCAAACATCGATACGACACCAGTCCATGCATTCTCGTCAAACCTTCGAATGCTATCTCCCGAAGACCGTAGCAAGCTCAGTCCATGTTTCCCGCTATTCTAATTCATCGATCAAACTTCGCGGATTAGAAACCACGGAAAACTCGTAGTAAACGTGTCGAGTCGGAAGACGGCCCAAAGGGACCTAAAACACGATTCGAAGCCCATCCTACGATTTTCCTAACCAAAAGCCCGTAAACCACAGCATGGTTTACGCTTGGCCCACAAGGAAAGATAAATGTCAAGTTTCCGCGGATAAATACGGAAGTTTTGAAGATAATTATGAAGATCGGGAAAAATGGAATATCTCCATTTTTATGCTATGACGGCTTAAGGGCAGAAGAGTAAAAGCGTAAACCGACCTTGGAGCTAGTATATAAGGAGTCCTAGGCGAGGAGCAGAGGGGAGAACTTTTTCAGAGAAAACTTAGCACTTAGAGCAATTTAGGCAATTTTCCGTTTTTGTTATTTCGAGCTGCGACTCAATTAGGTTTAGCCGTCTTAGGGTTGCTAGAACTAGGAATCTCGCCGACAGCTCTCGAGCCCAGGCTTATACCTTGTTGTAACGCTCATACGCAGATTCGGAATAAGATCTACTTTGCTCTCTTTTCGATTTCTTATTTTTATCGTTGTTATTCTCGTGTTCTGATTGCTTGACGTGTGGTAATTAACAGATATCCGGGTCCTCTGGGAAACTAGGGTTTTCTTAGTTTCCTTATTTAAACGGAAATCGACAGTGTGAATTTCGGTTCCCACAGTTTGGCGCTAGAAGGAGGGGGACTTACGGATCAATCTAACCCGCAAAAGCCACTCAACGATCAGGAACGATATGCGAGATTCGACGTGCGCGAACGTCATCTCATTCAAGGGGGAGAAACGATCTATCGAGCCAAACCTCAAACGATCTCCTTGTTATCGAGTTGACGATTCGAGATATCGACGTCGCTAGAGTACTAATCGATACCGGAAGCTCGGCCGATATCATCTTCAAAGACACTCTTGAAAAGATGGGGATCAGTCAATCCGAGTTCGCGAAATACCCAAGCCCACTGCTAGGACTTTCGGGGGAAACGACCATGGCCTATGGATCGATTAGACTCGCTGTCAAAGCCGGAACCGTGACGAACATCACAGAGTTTCTAGTCGTTGACCACCCCGCATCTTACAACGTTATCATGGGGACGCCATGGCTGAACACCATGCGCGCAATCCCATCAACCTACCATCTTTTTCTCAAGTTTCACAGGTTTGTTTCGCCGCGGAACTAAAATGAAAGAGACCGATCCTCGAAATTACTTCTAAGGAAGCGGAGAAAAAGACCTCCAGCAAAGATACGCGAAGTCAGGATTCAGCGGAATTCTTCTGGCAATCTCGTATCATCGCAGCTCTAGATGAAAAACGCGAGCCAACATGTGAACCCGTGGTAACGATCTGTCTCGACGAAGCCTTCCCAGAACGCTACGTCGAGGTTGGAGCCAATCTCCACGCATGGGCTGCGGAAGATATGCCAGGAATCGACATTATAATAACATGTCACGAGCTGAATATCGACCCAACGTTCAAACCCATCAAACAGAAAAGATGGAAGCTGGGACCCGAACGTGCTGCCGCAGTAAACGATGAGGTCGAAAAATTGCTTAAAGTTGGGTCGATAACGGAAGTAAGATACCCGGACTGGCTCGCCAACCCCGTAGTAGTCAAAAAGAAAAACGGGAAGTGGCGAGTTTGCGTAGATTTTACCGACCTAAACAAGGCATGTCCAAAGGATAGCTTCCCTCTACCACATATCGATCGATTGGTAGAAGCAACAGCGGGCAACGAACTCTTATCCTTCATGGATGCCTTCTCAGGTTATAATCAATTTAGGATGAATCCCGACGATCGTGAGAAGACTGCGTTCATTACTGATCGCGGAACTTATTGCTATAAGGTAATGCCCTTCGGCCTCAAAAACGCTGGAGCAACTTACCAACGACTCGTGAACCGAATGTTCTCCAAACAACTCAGAAAAACGATGGAAGTTTATATCGACGACATGCTCGTCAAATCCCTCAAAGCAAGAGATCACGTGTCACATCTCGAAGAATGCTTTGCACAACTAAACTCCCACAACATGAAGCTCAACCCGACGAAATGTAGATTCGCCGTGGCATCAGGAGAATTCCTCGGCTACTTGGTCACCAACCGCGGCATCAAAGCAAATCCAAAACAGATCAACGCACTAATCGAGATGGCTTCACCAAAGAACAAGCGGGAGGTCCAAAGACTGACCGGCAGAATCGCAGCACTTAACCGATTTATTTCACGATCAACAGATAAGTGCCTGCCCTTCTACGACGTCCTGCGAGGAAATAAAAAATTTGAATGGTCGGAAGAGTGCGAAAACGCCTTCCAACAGCTGAAGCGTTATTTAGCTACTCCTCCAGTCCTCGCAAAACCCGTGGAAGGGGAGCCTTTATTCTTGTACATCGCGGTGTCGGCAACGGCCGTAAGCGGAGTCCTGATCAGGGAAGAACGCGGAGAGCAGAAACCTATTTTCTACATAAGCAAAACCTTGCTGGATGCCGAATCTAGATATCCGTTGATGGAAAAATTGGCATGCGCGGTCGTAACATCGGCCCGAAAACTAAGACCATATTTCCAATCCCACACGATTGTCATCCTCACGACTTTTCCCTTACGGACAATTTTGCATAGCCCAAGTCAATCAGGACGATTGGCTAAGTGGGCGGTCGAGTTGAGCGAGTATGACATCGAATACCGACCAAGGACGAGCGCAAAATCACAAGTGCTCGCAGACTTCCTGGTCGAACTTCCAACGGGAGCAATAACCAATGAGGAACCAAATTCCACCTGGCTCCTCCACGTCGACGGATCCTCATCCAAGCAAGGATCGGGTATCGGGATCCGTCTCACATCTCCAACGAGCGAGATCTTGGAACAATCGTTCAGGCTGGAATTCCATGCCTCAAACAACGAGGCCGAATACGAAAAGTTAATCGCAGGTCTACGTTTCGCTCATGGCTTAAAAATACGCAATCTCCACGCCTACTGCGACTCCCAGTTAGTGGCCAGTCAATTCAGCGGAGAGTATGAAGCCAGAGACGAACGGATGGACGCGTACCTCAAACTGGTCCAGGGTCTAGCTCAAGACTTCGACTGCTTCGCCCTTACCCGGATCCCCCGTTCCGAGAATGTCCAGGCGGACGCCCTCGCGGCCTTAGCATCAAGTTCCGATCCAGGACTCAAAAGGGTAATTCCGGTCGAATTCATCGAACATCCGAGTATCGGACCACCAGTCGTTGTCAATCTCATAGAGGGTCAAGACGACGAGGAAGAAGAAATTACGGTACCACCACCATCAGAGCAATCTGATTACGGCTGTGATACCCCATGGCTTCAGGCGATTCGAGACTACATTATCGACGGGCAACTGCCCGCCGAAAAATGGGCAGCTCGCAAGATCCGAACACAGGCCGCACGCTACGTGACAGTGGACGGCGAAATCTACAAATGGAGATTCTCCGGACCACTCCTGACGTGCCTGGAAGGAGAAAAGGCGAGGAAAGTAATGGAGGAAATACATTCCGGCTCATGCGGCAACCATTCCGGCGGAAGATCACTAGCCGTGAAAATCAAACGCCACGGATACTATTGGCCAACAATGATCGGAGATTGCGAGAAATTCGCACGAAAATGCGAAAAATGCCAACGGCATGCGCCAACTATCCGACAACCGGCCGAAGTTCTTTCCTCCATCACATCGCCTTATCCCTTTATGCGCTGGGCCATGGATATTGTCGGACCTCTGCATAATTCAAAGCAAAAGCGCTTCCTTCTAGTCCTTACCGATTTTTTCTCAAAATGGGTAGAGGCGGACTCGTACGCAAGTATAAAAGACGTCCAAGTCGAGAATTTCGTATGGAGAAACATCATCTGTAGGCATGGAGTTCCTTACGAAATCGTAACCGATAACGGGTCTCAATTCATTTCCACCCGATTCGAGGCATTCTGCGAAAAGTGGAAGATACGACTCAACAAGTCAACTCCCAGATATCCGCAGTGCAACGGACAGGCTGAAACAATCAACAAGACCATTCTCGACGGACTGAAGAAACGCTTGGAGGCCAAAAAAGGTAGATGGGCCGACGAACTCGAGGGAGTCCTCTGGTCTCACCGTACCACCCCAAGGCGAGCAACGGGAGAAACTCCCTTCGCCCTGGTATACGGCACGGAGTGCATGATTCCCGCAGAAGTAGAATTTCCCGGTGTTCGAAGAAGGTTCTTACCTGAACGAGAGGAACTCAACAATGCTATGCTCTTGGACGACCTCGACCTCATTAACGAACGCCGGGATCGAGCGCTCATCCGAATTCAAAACTACCAGCACGCCGCTGCGAGATACTATAATTCCAACGTACGGAATCGTAGGTTCAATCAGGGAGATCTGGTCCTTCGCAAAGTCTTCCAAAACACCGCTGAACGAAACGCGGGAAAACTCGGAGCAAACTGGGAAGGTCCCTATAAAATCGAAAAAGTCGTCCGCCCAGGTTCTTACGAAATAGCCAACATGCAGGGCATAAAAATCCCTAGAACCTGGAATGCGATGCATCTCAAAAAATACTATCACTAAACAAACCAACTCGCAATCACTGAACTACGAGACGGCTTGATCTCCGCAAGGAGTACGTAGGCAGTTTGCCGAAAGGCAAATTCAGCTGTCCCCCCTCATTAAAAAAGGGGGGGAGTGGGTACGTATACTCGTATACTCCCAAAAAATCAAAACATTTCTTACGACACTTTTGGTGTTTTCGACTTATCAAAACATCCTCACCCGCGAAATCGCAACGAGGTCTTCGGAAATCAGTCGGCCGCTTGGGAGAATCAACCTTTAGCATCGCGAGACGTCGCAAAAAATGCCTCAAAGTTGGTTTCTTCCGAGCAAACGAAATCTCCGCAAAAAGACACATACATGCACACATTAACATTTATTTTGCGCAAAATAATCAAAACAACGGCACACACCACCAAGTCCGATGCTGATCACATCGAACTCACAAACGTCCTAAACAGACATAGACATCTCACGGAGATGACTCTCTTACATCCGACACAAGGATAATAGCGCTATAAAAGAAATCCGAAATTTTGGTCTAGCACTTCCGGTCTCCGGAGAGATGCTCGATTCGTATCAAACAAGTCATATAAGCCGAGAACTTTTCGCGGACTTTACATCGATACGAATCAGGAAGAAATCGCGACAGGAAAAACGATAGCCGGTTAGTCACCGCACAATCCTTAAACCGAAAGTAAACCTAGGTCTTGCCCTAAACCCAGCGCACTGGTCTCTAACATCTCAAAGGCATGATATCGAAAGATAGGAGATTCTTAAACCACGCCTCTATGTTTACGTTCGATACCTTCAGCACCCCCGCAGAGTTCACATCTCGCGGAAGAACTCTCGAAACAGGTCTCGAATAAAACATTTCACAATCGAAGAAGGATATGAGACGACAACTCATCACCTTCCTCCCCACTATTCACAAATTCATAAAAAGCGTTCCGATTATCATACCATAAAAAGAAAGCCGCGGAGCGGCAGGGATTCAAAGCCACACACGGCCAGTCCCGAAATACAAACAAGGCCATTCAAGGCCGAAACATAAAAACATAAAAAAAATTCTCGCAAGAGATCTAACCAAAGTCACCCTCAGAACTTACGCCCCCTCTTCACCCGCTGCCTCGTCCGAGCCTGGAGCCGCGTCACTTCCGTTCTCTCCGACCATCGGGTCTTTCCCCTCTGGGTCTTCTGAACACGTCGGAAGGAAGCACGCGGATTTCAGGTCGGCCAGGATAAGATCGAAATCTCCATCCTCGGCCGCCATATCTCCCTTGCAGCCGGACAACCGGGCCTCTTCGGCCTCCAAGGTCGGGGGAGTCTCACTTTGGAACGACCGAACTACGGCCATCCCGCCCTCAATCGTCGCCAAAGCGAAATCCCTGCTCCGGATACACTCGAGGGAACCCAGGGAAGCAGAAATCTTCGCCAAGCGAGCTTGAAACTCCGCGCGAAGGGCATCCGTAGCCTCTTGGATCCCGCGGCGCGCTAGTCCAGCATCACTCTCGATCTGACGCTGGAGTCGACGCACCTCCGAGGATTTGGCCTTCCTGGCCTTCTTTTCCTTAAGCAAGGAACTCGCCGTCTTCCCAAGGTCCCTCTCAAGCTCTCCTATCGCAACCTCGAGCTTCGACACTTTCGCAGAGTGAGAGTCCTCGACAGCCGTCAACATAGCCTCGGTTTCGGACCATCTGCCCTGAAGCTCCACCAACTCCCCGGAAAGGCGACTGGTCTCAGAACCACATTCGCTGATCATCCCATCGATCAACGATATGAACTGCGAACGGTAAAAACTGGTTAGACTAAGTCCCTGAAAAGAATGCACGAAAGACGATCGAGAATTCAAACAAGAAACAAACCTTTCCGCGAAGTCCCGAGTTTAGGCTCGACCCACCTCGCTGCAAAGTCTCCCCGTCACCGCTCTTGGCAAGTTTCCTCCTCCGACTCTTAGGCTGAGTAGCCAGGACAGCGCTAGGAGCACGCAATGCCAGAACGATTTCTTTTCTGGCTGGAGGCGGAGGCATAGAGTCAGCGGCTTTCTCTTTGTCCTTGACGAGGATCGGAGTCGTGGAAGATCCCGCAGGTAGGACTTGCGGGAGAGGAGCCGCGACGTCGGTCCCATGACACGGGGCAACGACCTGCGCGGAAGAAGACGGAAACTCGGAGCCAGTTTGAGCTAGTTCTTTCTCGGCTTGACGACGAACTAGTTTCTCTCGGAAAGAAAGATGACCGGCAACACAAGCCGGCACTTCCGCCGGAGAAGTGGCCTCACCCATCTCGACGTCAGAATCTTTCTTATCACCTTGGGAGGAAGACATGTTGAGAGAAAAGTTCTGAAACTAGAGAAGTTTTTGAAGGAATGAAGGAGGGAAGGTGTGAAGAAAATGAATGACAAGAGCTCACTACTTATAGAAGTATGGGTTCGGAATGTCGTCTCGACAACTTTTTTCCGCGGAATTTTAAATGTAAATTTCGTCCAATACACTTAACCTTGTCAAAGTCATCTATCCGCCCGCTAGAGTCACAACTCTAACGGGCTGGGGGGCTAACTGTTGGGGTCAAAAACGGTTACGACAAATTTAACATTCAAAACGTCCGAGGAGGAAAATAAGAATTTCTCCGAAGAGTATTTTTCGAAATAGACTCTTTCTTACGAAAAAGCTTTATGGAAGAAAGAATCGAGATGTCCGACGAAAAGCTCGAAACAGGTCGCTACGTAGCGACCGAGAGATCGTCCCGCTCGGTCGCTACGTAGCGACCAAGCTCGGTCGCTACGTAGCGACCGAGCTCGAGCCAAAGCTCGGTCGCTACGTAGCGACCGAGCTCAAGCCAAAGCTCGGTCGCTACGTAGCGACCGAGCACTCGTCTCACTCGGTCGCTACGTAGCGACCGGGCTCGAGCCATAGTTCGGTCGCTGTGTAGCGATTAAACCTTTCCGAACATCGATACGACACCAGTCCATGCATTCTCGTCAAACCTTCGAATGCTATCTCCCGAAGACCGTAGCAAGCTCAGTCCATGTTTCCCGCTATTCTAATTCATCGATCAAACTTCGCGGATTAGAAACCGCGGAAAACTCGTAGTAAACGTGTCGAGTCGGAAGACGGCCCAAAGGGACCTAAAACACGATTCGAAGCCCATCCTACGATTTTCCTAACCAAAAGCCCGTAAACCACAGCATGGTTTACGCTTGGCCCACAAGGAAGGATAAATGTCAAGTTTCCGCGGATAAATACGGAAGTTTTGAAGATAATTATGAAGATCGGGAAAAATGGAATATCTCCATTTTTATGCTATGACGGCTTAAGGGCAGAAGAGTAAAAGCGTAAACCGACCTTGGAGCTAGTATATAAGGAGTCCTAGGCGAGGAGCAGAGGGGAGAACTTTTTCAGAGAAAACTTAGCACTTAGAGCAATTTAGGCAATTTTCCGTTTTTGTTATTTCGAGCTGCGACTCAATTAGGTTTAGCCGTCTTAGGGTTGCTAGAACTAGGAATCTCGCCGACAGCTCTCGAGCCCAGGCTTATACCTTGTTGTAACGCTCATACGCAGATTCGGAATAAGATCTACTTTGCTCTCTTTTCGATTTCTTATTTTTATCGTTGTTATTCTCATGTTCTGATTGCTTGACGTGTGGTAATTAACAGATATCCGGGTCCTCTGGGAAACTAGGGTTTTCTTAGTTTCCTTATTTAAACGGAAATCGACAGTGTGAATTTCGGTTCCCACAGTGGTAATGGTGGGGAACAAAGCGTGTTTGCATCAGCATGGAAAGCTCATCCCATGTATCAACTGGCGCCTCACCTGCTCTCCTCCTGCTAGTCACAACTCGATCATACCAGTTAATAGCATAGCCAGTTAACTCAGCAGCAGCAAGTCTAACCTTTTTAATATCAGAAAATTTTTGACAATCAAACACAAGTTTAATTTTTCTTTCCCATTCAAGAAAAGCATCCGGATCATTTTTGCCATCAAAACTTGGAATTTTCAATTTCAAACCACTCAAGCCATCATTGGTTCTTTCATTTCTACCAAAAGGATTGACATCACCTCGGTTTTGATGCCTAGGAACTGTCACGCCCCCAATCCTGGAAAGGATTGTCGGGACGGCCATGGTTCGAGGACATAAGGAATCTTTAACTTAACCTTATAAGAGAAAAGAGACAGCTAAGACGAGTAAGACGGTAGCTGGACGAGATAGAGAAGTAGCTCGACCAGCTTAACGAAGCTAGGTTGAGTTCACTCCAGCTCAGCCACTACTAAGTCAGCTACACTAGCTGGACTACTAGCTCACTCAGCTGAGGCAGCTGGGAGTCAGCTCATCTCAGCTAGACGGACTGTTCGGGTTTTAGGCCGATGGTCCGGGTCCGGGTCCGGGTCAGTGGCGGGCTGTGAGGTCCGGCCATGAGGCCATGGGCTGTTGGGTCTTTGGGCAAGGCCGTGGGCTAAGTCCAAGAGGCTTGGGGCGTGGGTTGGGCTTGTGACCGACCCCAAACCCAATCAGAAAGGGCGAAGGGATGCAAGTGGCCGAAAGGGGACAACCCTTGGCCGATGGTGCCCATTCGCTAGCAAGTCGTGCCTGTTCGTGGGGCAAGACTTACCCCCTCGTTTTCTATAAATATGGGGGCTCTCCTGTCGATTTCATTATCCAATTCCATAGTAAAATACTCAGAGAAAAACGTAGAGAGAAAGAAAGAGAGAAAGAGAGAGTCCCGGCCAAGAGATCGGCCGGAAAAGGGCCGGTCGTGGTGGTTTTGTATCTCCGGCAAGGAGAACGGTTTAGGAGAGAGGAGGCCGTGTGGTTATGAATACCCAAGGCATAGAGAAAGGTCTGGAGAAGGACTCCAAAGCCGTGGTTCAGTCAGATAGGGTCAGTGGGGTAACCACCGACTCATCGGCTAAGACCATCGGACAGTCCGAACCGCTCTAGCCATGGGCGTTTGGATTGTGTCCCATTCTTCTTATTCTTTTCATCCAATTCTTCTTCTACTCCTTCTGTACATTGGCGTGGCCTTGTGGATATGTTGGGATTGGTTTTAACCGTGGTTCTGGTTGAGTAATGCGGTCGCGGTCCATAACCGTCGAGTTAGGCGCGCGCATGGTCTAAACTGGCCTCAGATGATCCGATTGAATAGAGGCGGTTCTGTTCTGTTCTGGACGGTTGCAACCATTACCTGAACAGTCACAATGGTTCATGACTTATGTAGGTTAAGGCGTGGTCCTTTGGCCATAGGCCGGACACACGTACGGACCAGACAGTCCATAAGGACAGTTAGGTCGAACGGTTGGAACATCTGAATGGGTGCGAGTTGCCAAGGGTCATGAGTTGCCAAGAGGCACGTGTGTCCAAAGGGTACTAGTTCCCAAAGGGTGTGAGTTCCAAACGGTGCCATTGGTTCAAGGCTTAGGCCGAACCAAGTGGACAGTCCGCGGCTGAATAGTCGAACGGGCGGACGGTTAGTTTAACCAGAGTGTTTTATCGCAAGGTCTGATTGGTTGCAAGGCAATCCGGTTTGGTCTTGGGCCTTACTCTGTGGTATGGATCCAGGCTTTGGGTCGGATCAGGTAAGAAGGTCCGTGAGCCTTTGGGCCAGACTTATAACTGGTCGATCGCACCTAGATCTTAACCAGACGGTTAGACGGGACTATGGAGGATCCAGCTATGGTTGGATGGTTCTGGCCGCAAAGGCTAAGTGGGATATCTTACAATCAACTTTGTGTTGGTGAGTAGGATAGGCGCCATATGTCTTATGTAGGGAGTAGACCTACATGATGGCAATGGAAGGCCGGTTCTATCAGTAGTTGAGTAAACTGACCAAGGCTAAGGTGATTCGACCAGACAAGTGTTAGATTGGTTTTAGACCAATGGTTAATTAGAAAATAATCCGCTGCATATCTGTTGAAAGGATCTAAGCTATTAATGACTAGGGAAGTCTTTAGCTAAGGTTTAAGTTAGCCCTCGCCTGTGGGCGATATTATAAATAAAGGGCAAAAATTAAGAGGTTCGGCCAGGAAGTGGACCGAGCGACGTGAGGCATCCACCGCGGCCTAGGCGGTCGGGATCGGGTCTTACAGGAACTCTCCTTGGACGGTTGATGGATCGATCATTATCATAAGACTCTTCTCGGATTTCTAGGTCGGACCGGCTGTTCTTCCTTGGATGGTCACGTCTGGTTCTGGTTCGTGACTGAGTTGGACGGCCCTGAAGTTCATCAAGCCTCTGATGGATCGCCTCCAAACCTGTATTCAACACGTTAGACATAGAATCATTGAGAGAACGCATTTGCAAGTTAGATAATCCGGCATATGAATTTCCGGGTCGGTTTCTTTCTTCTTCACTATCCATGGTTACCTGAAAACTTAAACAAGGTAAAGTTAGATTAAAAACCTCACACACTCAGGTGTTTATCCTCACCCACACACGTGTTTCACTCAATTTTTATTGGTAATCACACATGAGAGTTCCTCCCAAAGTTCTAAGAGAGCAAACTAGATCACCCAATGAGCAAATCCAAGTGAACCAAAGATCAAGAGAGAAAGATAAGAGATTTAGAGGGGAACCCGCCTTAACCACCTCAAAGACCGGATTTCTCTTCGGCCAGCAGGCTTTCTCTTCCACCACCACACCACAAACAAATCAAACTTTGGAATATCCTTTTTTTTTTATACTTTTTTTTTTTATATAGATCTTTCTCTTTTTTTTTTTTTATGGGGGTAATGAGGGGCCCGGGTTCAAGATAGAGAGATAAGAAATTTTGATGAAGAATATGGAAGATGAAATGAAATGGATTGAAAAAGAGTTACCGAGAGAGTGGCTCTGATACAACTTGATAGAACCAAAATAAGGATCACTCTTTCGGTAAGGTTGATATGAACTCAGATCCGAGAGGATTGAGAACTGATGGATCGAGGGGTGACACTAAGGGTTGCGGAATAGCCCAAAGATACTACCACTGATCAGATCATCCTGGTCACCATGCTGAGTCTGCTCCACGTCCTGGTCCAGGTCCTGGGTTCTATCATTCCCTCCCTCTTCAAAAGGATTTGACCACAAATCCGGATCACCTGGGTTCTATCACGTGGGCTGTGTATTCAGTACACACAGGACGTCCCTGGGTCTCCGCCAGCACACAAAGGACGCCGTGGCTGTCTGTGTGTGTCGGTCAGCACACACGGGACGTCCGTGGCTGTCCCTCAGTACATATATCAGAACGTTGGTCCTTGGACTCAACACGCTGGCCCTTCCCGTGGACTGTTTGGGTGATTTTGTCCCACGTGGGCTGTCTGTTCAGTACACACAGGACGTCCATGGGTGTTCGCCAGCACACACAGGACATCCGTGGCTGTTTGTGGCTGACCGTCAGCACACACAGGACGTCCGTGTGTGTCCGTGGGTGTCCGTCAGCACACACAGGACGTCCGTGTGTGTCCTTCCGCATACACAGGACGTCCGTGGCTGTCCGTGTGTCCGTCTGCACACACAGGACGTTCGTGGCTGTCCATCAGTACACATATCAGCACGTTGGTCCTTGGACCCTGCACGCTGGCCCTTCCCGTGGACTGTTTGGGTAATTTTGGCCCACGTGGGCTATCTCTTCAGTACTCACAGGACGTCTGTGGGTGTCCGCCAGCACACACAGGACGTCCGTGGCTGTCCGTGTGTATTCATGTGTGTCCGTCAGCACACACAGGACGTCCGTGGCTGTCCATCAGTACACATATCAGCACGTTGGTCCTTGGACTCAGCACGCTTACCCTTCCCGTGGACTGTTCGGGTGATTTAGGCCCACGTGGGCTGTCTGTTCAGTACACACAGGACGTCCGTGGGTGTCCGTCAGCACACACAGGACGTCCGTGTGTGTCAGTCAGCACACACAGGACATCCGGGGACGTCCGTCTGTGTCAGTCAGAACACACAGGACATCCGGGGATGTCCGTGTGTATCCGTGTGTGTCCGTCAGCACACACAGGACGTCCGTGGCTGTCTATCAGTACACGTATCAGCACGTTGGTCCTTGGACTCCGCACGTTGAACCTTCCAGAGTAGTGTTCGGGTGATTTTGGCCCACGTGGGCTGTCTGGTCAGTACACACAAGACGTCCGTGGGTGTCTGCCAGCACACACAGGATGTTTGTGGCTGTCCGTGCGTGTCCGTGTGTGTCCGTCTGTGTCTGTCAGCACACAGAGGACGTCTGTGGCTGTCCATCAGTACACATATCAGCACGTTGGTCCTTGGACTCAGCACGCTGGCCCTTCCCGTGGACTGTTTGGGTGATTTTGGCCCACGTGGGCTGTCTGTTGAGTACACAAAGGACATCCGTGGGTGTCCGCCAGCACACACAGGACATCCGTGGGTGTCCATCAGTACACATATCAGCACGTTGGTCCTTGGACTCAGCACGCTGACCCTTCCCGTGGACTGTTCGGGTAATTTTGGCCCACGTGGGCTGTCTGTTCAGTACACACAGGACGTCCGTGGGTGTCCGTCAGCACACACAGGACGTCCGTCTGTGTGTCCGTCAGCACAAATAGGACGTCCGTGTGTGTCCGTCAGCACACACAGGACGTCCGTGACTGTACATCAGTACACATATCAGCACGTTGGTCCTTGGACTCAGCACCTTGACCCTTCCCGTGAACTGTTCGGGTGATTTTGGCCCACGTGGGCTGTCTGGTCAGTACACACAGGACGTCCGTGGGTGTCCGCCACCACACACAGGACATCCGTGGCTGTCCGTGTGTGTTCGTGTGTGTTCGTCTGTGTCCGTCAACACACATAGGACATCAGTGGCTGTCCATCAGTACACATATCAGCACGCTGGCCCTTCCGGTGGACTGTTTGGGTGATTTAGGCCCACGTGGGCTGTATGTTCAGTACACACATGACGTCCGTGGGTGTCCGCCAGCGCACACAGCACGTCTGTGGCTATCTGTTGCTGTATGTCAGCACACATAGGTCGTCCGTGGCTGTCCGTGTGTGTCCGTGTGTGTCTGTGGGTGTCCGCCAACACACACGGGACGTTCGTAGCTGTCCGTGGCTGTCCGTCAGCACACTCAGGACGTCCGTGTGTGTCCGTCAGCACACACAGGACGTCCGTGTGTGTCCATGTGTGCCCGTCAGCACACAGTGGACGTCCGTTGCTGTCCATCAGTAAACATTTCAGCACGCTGGTCCTTGGACTCAGCACGCTGACCCTTCCCGTGGACTGTTTGAGTGATTTTGGCCAACGTGGGCTGTCTGTTCAGTACACACAGGACGTCCGTGTGTGTCCGTCAGCACACACAGGACGTCCGTGACTGTCCGTGTGTGTCCGTGTTTGTCCGTCAGCACACACATAACGTCCGTTGCTGTCCATCAGTACACATATCAGCACATTGGTCCTTGGACTAAGCACGTTGACCATTGCCGTGGACTGTTCGGGTGATTTTGGCCCTTGTGGGCTGTCTGTTCAGTACACACAGGACGTCCGTGGGTGTCTGCCAGCACACACAGTACGTCCGTGGCTGTCTGTGTGCGTCCGTGTGTGTCCGTCTGTGTCCGTCAGCACACAAAGGACGTTTGTGGCTGTCAATCAGTACACATATCAGCACTTTGGTCCTTGGAGTCAGCATGCTGGCCCTTCCCGTGGACTGTTTGGGTGATTTTGGCCCACGTGGGCTGTCTGTTCAGTACACACAGAACATCCGTGGGTGTCCGCCAGCACACACAGGACGTCCGTGGGTGTCCGTCAGTACACATATCAGCACGTTGGTCCTTGGACAGCACGCTGACCCTTCCCGTGGACTGTTCGGGTGATTTTGGCCCTTGTGGGCTGTCTGTTCAGAACACAGGACGGCCGTGGGTGTCTACCAGCACACACAGTACGTCTATGGCTGTCTGTGTGCGTCCGTGTGTGTCCGTCTGTCCCCGTCAGCACACAAAGGACGTCTGTGGCTGTCCATCAGTACACATATCAGCACGTTGGTCCTTGGAGTCAGCAGGCTGGCCCTTCCCATGGACTGTTTGGGTGATTTTGGCCCACGTGGGCTGTCTGTTGAGTACACACAGAACATCCGTGGGTGTCCGCCAGCACACACAGGACGTCCGTGGGTGTCCGTCAGTACACATATCAGCACGTTGGTCCTTGGACTCAGCACGCTGACCCTTCCCGTGGACTGTTCGGGTAATTTTGGCCCACGTGGGCTGTCTGTTCAGTACACACAGGACGTCCGTGGGTGTCCGTCAGCACACACAGGACGTCCGTCTGTGTGTCCGTCAGCACACATAGGACGTCCGTGTGTGTCCGTCAGCACACACAGGACGTCCGTGGCTGTACATCAGTACACATATCAGCACGTTGGTCCTTGGACTCAGCACCTTGACCCTTCCCGTGAACTGTTCGGGTGATTTTGGCCCACGTGGGCTGTCTGGTCAGTACACACAGGACGTCCGTGGGTGTCCGCCACCACACACAGGACATCCGTGGCTGTCTGTGTGTGTCCGTGTGTGTTCGTCTGTGTCCGTCAACACACATAGGACATCCGTGGCTGTCCATCAGTACACATATCAGCACGCTGGCCCTTCCCGTGGACTGTTTGGGTGATTTAGACCCACGTGGGCTGTATGTTCAGTACACACATGACGTCCGTGGGTGTCCGCCAGCGCACACAGCACGTCTGTGGCTATCTGTTGCTGTATGTCAGCACACATAGGTCGTCCGTGGCTGTCCGTGTGTGTCCGTGTGTGGCTGTGGGTGTCCGCCAACACACACGGGACGTTCGTAGCTGTCCGTGGCTGTTCGTCAGCACACTCAGGACGTCCGTGTGTGTCCGTCAGCACACACAGGACGTCCGTGTGTGTCCATGTGTGCCCGTCAGCACACACTGGACGTCCGTTGCTGTCCATCAGTAAACATTTCAGCACGCTGGTCCTTGGACTCAGCACGCTGGCCCTTCCCGTGGACTGTTTGAGTGATTTTGGCCAACGTGGGCTGTCTGTTCAGTACACACAGGACGTCCGTGTGTGTCCGTCAGCACACACAGGACGTCCGTGACTGTCCGTGTGTGTCCGTGTTTGTCCGTCAGCACACACATAACGTCCGTTGCTGTCCATCAGTACACATATCAGCACATTGGTCCTTGGACTCAGCACGTTGACCATTGCCGTGGACTGTTCGGGTGATTTTGGCCCTTGTGGGCTGTCTGTTCAGTACACACAGGACGTCCGTGGGTGTCTGCCAGCACACACAGTACGTCCGTGGCTGTCTGTGTGCGTCCGTGTGTGTCCGTCTGTGTCCGGCAGCACACAAAGGACGTTTGTCGCTGTCAATCAGTACACATATCAGCACTTTGGTCCTTGGAGTCAGCATGCTGGCCCTTCCCGTGGACTGTTTGGGTGATTTTGGCCCACGTGGGCTGTCTGTTCAGTACACACAGGACATCCGTGGGTGTCCGCCAGCACACACAGGACGTCCGTGGGTGTCCGTCAGTACACATATCAGCACATTGGTCCTTGGACTCAGCACGCTGACCCTTCCCGTGGACTGTTCGGGTAATTTTGGCCCACGTGGGCTGTCTGTTCAGTACACACAGGACGTCCGTGGGTGTCCGTCAGCACACACAGGACGTCCGTCTGTGTGTCCGTCAGCACACACAGGACGTCCGTGTGTGTCCGTCAGCACACACAGGACGTCTGTGGCTGTCCATCAGTACACATATCAGCACGTTGGTCTTTGGACTCAGCACCTTGACCCTTCCCGTGAACTGTTCGGGTGATTTTGGCCCACGTGGGCTGTCTGGTCAGTACATACAGGACGTCCGTGGATGTCCACCACCACACACAGGACATCCGTGGCTGTCCGTGTGTGTTCGTCTGTGTCCGTCAGCACACATAGGACATCCGTGGCTGTCCATCAGTACACATATCAGCACGTTGGTCCTTGGACTCAGCACGCTGGCCCTTCCCGTGGACTGTTTGGGTGAATAAGGCCCACGTGGGCTGTATGTTCAGTACACACATGACGTCTGTAGGTGTCCGCCAGCGCACACAGCACGTCTGTGGCTATCTGTTGCTGTCTGTCAGCACACACAGGTTGTCCGTGGCTGTCCGTGTGTGTCTGTGGGTGTCCGCCAACACACACAGGACGTTCGTAGCTGTCTGTGGCTGTCCGTCAGCACACACAGGACGTCCGTGTGTGTCCGTCAGCACACACAGGACGTCCGTGTATGTCCATGTGTGCCCGTCAGCACAAACTGGACGTCCGTGGCTGTCCATCAGTACACATATCAGCACGCTGGTCCTTGGACTCAGCACGCTGGCCCTTCCCGTGGACTGTTTGAGTGATTTTGGCCAACGTGGGCTGTCTATTCAGTACACACAGGACGTCCGTGTGTGTCCGTCAGCACACACAGGACGTCCGTGACTGTCCGTGTGTGTCCGTGTTTGTCCGTCAGCACACACATAACGTCCGTTGCTGTCCATCAGTACACATGTCAGCATGTTGGTCCTTGGACTCAGCACGCTGACCCTTCCCGTGGACTGTTCGGGTAATTTTGGCCCACGTGGGCTGTCTGTTCATTACACACAGGACGTCCGTGGGTGTCCGTCAGCACACACAGGACGTCCGTCTGTGTGTCCGTCAGCACACACAGGACGTCCGTGTGTGTCCGTCAGCACACACAGGACGTCTGTGGCTGTCCATCAGTACACATATCAGCACGTTGGTCCTTGGACTCAGCACCCTGGCCCTTCTCGTGGACTGTTTGGGTGATTTTGGCCCACGTGGGCTGTCTGTTCAGTACACACAGGACGTCCGTGGGTGTCCACCAGCACACATAGGACGTCTGTGGATGTCCGTGGCTGTCCTACAGCACACACTGGACGTCTGTGGCTGTCCGTGTGTGTCCGTGTCTGTCCGTCAGCATACACAGGACGTCCGTGGCTGTCCATCAGTACACATATCAGCACGTTGGTCCTTGGACTCAGCACGCTGACCCTTCCTGTGGACTGTTTGTGTCATGTCCCCTATCCTGGATAGGATCATCCGGACAGAAATTATTGCGAGGAGACGCCCCAGTCAGGTCACATGACCTAAAGACAAGCGTGTCATGGTCCAAAACGTGGTTAAGGGAATCAGGTAGCTGGAACTTAACCAAAATAAGGCAGATGCATGCTCAAATGAGCTGGACAAGCGAGCTGGTAGCTGGACGAGATCCAGGTGAAGCTCGATGAGGTGGGTGATCAGAATGGATCATGGGAGAACTAAGTATAGGTCTGGAAATAGACCAAGGGACTTAGAAGAATTGAAGAAGATAAAGGAAGCAAGCTGGACACAGTGTATAACAGCTGGGCGATGCTCGATTAGCTAGGTGAAGTGTAGTGCAGCTCAATGTAGCTCACTGAAGTGTAGGTCAGCTCCCTGAGCTGGATGGTCTAGCTCACTCAGCTGGGTCAGCTGGGGGTCAGCTCAACTCAGCTGGACTGAGTGTTCAAGTCATGGGCAGTTGGGCCGGGTCTGGATAGTGGCCGGGCCATGTGGGCGACCCGTGTGTACCGATGGGCTGATTGGCTCTTGGGATTGAGGCAGGAGCTTCGGCAATCCATGTGGGCTTGTTTTTGGACATGTCCAGGACGTCTGGTAACTGCTTGAGGCGAAAGGGTGTGATCTGGACCATTGATTAAATCAATGGCCAGAAATGATATCGAAAGGGTGCAACCTTTGGAAAGGTAACTGCCCCTTCTTCTATAAAAGGCAGGCAAGTCCGTGCCTTTGCAGGCACGCCAGGGCTTCCTCCTACACCCTGAAACACAAAGAAAACACAGATAAAAGACAGGGAGTTGGTCGGATACCCAATCCAAGACCATAAAGAGGCAGTTTTGGGAGAGATCAAGGGGAAGTTATGAACGACTTTCTGGTGGCTTTTGATCCGTGAGGTTATCACCCAAAGCATCCTCCAGGGCCTGAGAACACACGCAAATGGTGAGGAGAGAAGGTAGATGACCGGAATTCATTCCCAAAGGCCAAGACAGCCTTAAGGGCAGATGTGTGTAGGAAGGCAGTTTCATGGAAGTGCAAGGGGAGTTATGAACGACCCTGTGGTAGGTTTTCACCAGTGATGATGTAAGACCCGATCCTGGATTCCCCAATCCAACCAGACCGCGGCCTCACCAAATAATGCAACCAATTTCATTTACATATTCAAGTTCAAGTGTTAAATAATTCTAAGTCTTTTTCAGAGTTTTGAGGTTCCAACATTCACACTTAAACAATCCAACATCAACTAGGGCAAATAGATATTTCATAGATAATAACCAAGGTTCATACATCATTCATCATCCTAATAAATAGATCACACACTAGAATCGCATAAGTTCACAAGTTGCACAAAAGGCTACAATAATTACACAATTTTCAGAATCAACCCAATCACCACACATCTTCCCATGGCCGCGGTCCTCATGGTGATTTTCCCTTACCACGGTCCATTTCTGGTCATGGCCATCATCCGCGGCCTTGTCCGGTTACTCTTGGCCACACCTTTCACCTTAGGAGTTCGGTCTCCAGGGGCGACTTCCTTCTCTTTCTCCTTTGACTTCTCCTTGTCTTTCTGCCTCAAATCCATCCTCTTGATCACACGCCTAAACACACCAGGAACACTTGTCACGCCCCCAATCCTGAGTAGGATTGTTGGGACGGCCATGGTTCGAGGAAACGTGCAAGCCAGTCCTAGGACATCAAGGCAAGCGTTCCATGGTCGAGAAAGAAGGTTAAGGACATAAGGAAACTTAGACTTAACCTTATACAAGCTAAGAGACAGCTAGGACGAGTAAGACGGTAGCTGGACGAAGTGGACGAGAAGCTCGGCCAGCTCAAGGAAGCTAGTTTCAGTTCACTCCAGCTCAGTCCCTACTAGGTCAGCTCCACTAGCTGGACTACTAGCTCAATCAGCTGAGGGAGCTGAGAGTCAGCTCATCTGAGCTAGACGGACTGTCCAGGCTTTAGGCCGATGGTCCGGGTCCGGGTCAGTGGCGGGCTGTGAGGTCCGGCCATGAGGCCATGGGCTGTTGGGTCTTAGGACAAGGCCATGGGCTAAGTCCAGGAGGCTTGGGGCGTGGGTTGGGCTTGTGGCCGACAAACCCAACCAGAAAGGATGAAGGGATGCAAGTGGCCGAAAGGGGACAACCCTTGGCCGATGGTGCCCATTCGCTAGCAAGTCATGCCTGTTCATGGGGCAAGACTTACCCCCTCGTTTTCTATAAATATGGGGGCTCTCTGGTCGATTTCATTATCCAATTCCAGAGTAAAATACTCAAAGAAACCGTAGAGAGAAAGAAAGAGAGAAAGAGAGAAAGAGAGAGTTCCGGCCAAGAGAAAGGCCGATTGTGGTGGTGTTGTGTTCCGGCGACTCTGATCGTTTGAGAACTAACTCCGGTCAAGAATGGGAGATCAAGACAAGGAGAAGAGCATGGAGAACCCAGACGTGGTTCACAAGGTATGTGATGGGCCGTGGCTCCATCAGACCGAACAGACGGTCCACGCGACCGCACCGCGGCTCTGCTCAGTTCCTAAGTCCCATCCGGCTCTCCTTATCTGTTTCAATTCGTTTCTCTTCTCTTCTCTCTGGTTAAACACGAAAGGTTGTGTTGGTTGAGTCCAAGGGACACGTCCCTAGGCTTTGGCCGATCATAATCAAACCGCTAGCCTAGACACGGGTCGGTTAGTCGGATGATCCGATCGCACCAAGACTGGGCGGTTAGGATGAACGGTTGGGAATGACCTAAAGGGCACGAGTTTTCAAGAGTCACGAGTGTCCAAGAGGCACGAGTGGCCAAAGGGTACATGTTCCAAACGGTGTCTTTCGGGACAGGTTAGGACCGATCCTTATGGATCAGCCTATGGCTTGTCTAGTCAAGACAAGGTCACGGTTTGTCTAAGCCAAGGTAGAGTCGCAAGGTCTGACCGGTTGCTAAGCCTTCCGAATTAGGCTTGAGGCTTACTCGGCCGATTGGATCGAGGCCTAAGGCCGGATCAGGTAAGGGAGTCCGTTGGGCCATCGAGCCGGACTCCATTGGCCGGTCGCACCTAGATTCTATCCGGTTAGACGGATTGGTCTTTGGGGACGATCCGGATCTGTTCGCATGTTCTGTTATCTATTATGGACTATCTATCTGATTCTAAGTCAAGGGGTGGTTGGTTGAATGACTTAGGATACGGTAGGTAGGTTAATACGTTTTATGATTATGTTGACTGAGGTTTATCTAAGTTCTAGGAACCAAGCCAAGCATTGTAGAATCAATCCGTTCTATTCTCGGTTATGATTAATGCTTATCTGGTTGTGGTTTCAGGAACTAAGGATGGTTCTGGTCAAGCCAAGGAGCCGTGAAGGCTCGGTCAGTGAGAGGCTTTGTAACGTGTGGTTAGATGATACTAAGGATGAACTAGTGATTGTCTATGAGACTGTTAAGAAGTTGTGTATTGAATCTCATGTTTCTTAGTAATACAAAGTTTATACATTGTTATTCCGCTGTGCAATCTGTTCCTTTGTTTATGAACCTCATATTCGAATATGACTTAGCAAATAAAAGACTTAAAATGGATCAAACAAGCAAAGAAATTAATAAGTAAGCATTCGTATCCAGTTGGGTCAAGAGACCAGGAACGGGTCTTACAAGTTGGTATCAGAGCATGCTTGATTCTAGGATAGTTGGGTTATGTAGTCCACACACACACGCAGCCAGCTGATTAGGTCTCACGGTGAGGTTTGATTGCTTAGTCTAGGGATTGTTTTGTTCTGTTTATGTTAGTGTGTTTTGTACTAACATTGACTGAATCCTTAGGCTGGAAAAAGCAAATCGGGAAAGTCCCGAAGAAGTAAGAGAATGGCCGGTCAGTCTAGCCAAGTGGCCGTGGACGGAACTAATCTGTCCGGTTTGCAAACCGATCCGGCCGCGGCTAACGCTGAAAATGTGTTGCCAACTGATGAGGCTAATCTTACGGGGACGCAACAGGATGGTCAGGAACATCAGGAGAGTGATGAGGAAGTGGAATCCTCGAACGCTAACCGTGATGGTGGCCAGCGTGAGAAAGTGGCCGATGGTACGGCCAATGTAACCACAACACTGTCCAAAGAGGACTTGTTAGAGGCCATGAAGGTAATGGGGACTCAGGTGGCGGCTATGGCCCAATTGTT
This sequence comes from Brassica rapa, assembly GCF_000309985.2. Taxonomy (NCBI): domain Eukaryota; kingdom Viridiplantae; phylum Streptophyta; class Magnoliopsida; order Brassicales; family Brassicaceae; genus Brassica; species Brassica rapa. Next base: position 57,503 of record NW_022610981.1, read on the forward strand.
CACGCCATTAGTGAACTCCTCAGTTGGCCAAGCTACGCATGTGGCTACAACCGCCCCCAACACCAATGGTCCAGTTGTGGAAACGGTCAAGGTGATCGAGATTGATCCACCAGAAAGGACCGGGAAAAAGGTGGACTATCTGAGTTTGCTTCAGCACATCTCCCGTCTAGGGTCGAAGCATTTCTCAGGAAGCACCGATCCTATTTAGGCAGATGAGTGGAGGAGTAGGCTAGTCCGAAACTTCAGCTCAACTCGTTGTCCCGAGGATTACAAGAGAGACATTGCGGTTCACTTCCTGGAAGGGGACGCGCATAATTGGTGGCTGGCTGTGAACAAGCGCACCAATGGAAGTCTCCAGAGTTTTGCGGATTTCAAAGATGAATTCAACCGCAAATACTTTCCTGCAAAGGCTTGGGACCGTCTGGAAGGTAGATTCCTAGACCTTACCCAAGGCCGCAGGGCCGTACGTGAGTACGAAGAGGAGTTCAACCGGCTCCGATGTTTTGTTGGGAGCGAACTTGAGGACGAGACAGTCCAGGTTCGTCGGTTCATTCGAGGCTTAAGGCCGGAGCTGAGAACTCACTGTTCGATCTGCACCTTCAGCACCGCCGGAGAGATGGTTGAACGTGTAGCTCTTTTGGAGTCTAACTTGGCCGAGGAAGCCAAGCTTAAGACAAAGTCGCAGTCTGTCCCGACGGGTAAGACTAACGACCGAAAGAGGAAGTGGGACCAGGTTGACGGAGGCAAGGCCTCTAGTGGACGACCTGAATGTCCCAAGTGTGGTAAGAACCATCCAGGTGAATGCTGGAAAGCCATGGGAGCTTGTGTGAGATGTGGCAGCTTGGATCATTCCATCCGAGATTGCACTCGACCAAGCCGGACTCAGGGCCAATCCAGTGGCAGCAGCTCTCGGACTTGTTTCCGTTGCGGCCAAAGCGGACACTTCCAAAGTGAATGTCCTAAGCGGCAAGGAGGACAAGGGAAGGGTCGTGGAGACACGGGAAAGTCGACCCAGAGCAGGCCGACCATAACACCAAGGGTGTATGAGCTGTCCCGTAACGACGGTGCTTCTGGATCGTTTGATTCGATCTCTGGTAATTCCTGAATTTATCTGTTTACATTCAATAGAATTCTTGGTCTGGAACCTAGAGTGGCTAGGGGATTCTGATGTGGGTCTCTTATAGGGACCCTCATGATTGGTGGTGTTGAAACCAACGTGCTTTTCGACACATGGGCTACACATAGTTTTGTGAGTCCGAAACTGGTCGGAAAGGGTCTGTTCTGCCTCTGTTCTGGGGATAATTCGAGACTAGTGAGGGCAGCCGGTGGGCAAATCATGCACTCATTAGGGCTCATGGCTAATATCCCGGTAATGATCCAGGAGAAAAATCTGCATGTAGATCTGATTGTGTTGCGCCTACAGAATCACGATGTGATCCTAGGCATGGATTGGTTGGGAAAGTATCGGGCCACTCTCGACTCCCACAGAGGATGTGTACGGTTGGAGACTGGACCTCACCCGATCCAGTACCAAAGTCTGAATATGAGTCCGGCTCTGGATAGAGTAGTGGTGTCAGCAATCCGAGCAGAACGGATGCTTAGACGGGGTTGTGAAGCATATTTGACCACTATTACCACTATGGAGCACGGCAGGTCTGATGATCAGAAAGATCTAACTGGAGGACCCTGAGTTGGGTCTGAGTTCCCAGATTTGTTCCGTTCACTACAGGGTGTCCCCCCTGATAGGTCGGATCCATTTACGATTGAACTAGAACCATGGACAGCTTCGCTGTCCAAGAGTCCGTACGAATGGCTCCGGCCGAGATGGCCGAGCTAAAGAAGCAATTAGAAGAATTGTTGGACAAGGGTTCATACGTCCAAGTAGCTTCTACTTGGGGTGCACCAGTCCTCTTTGTGAAAAAGAAGGATGGTAGCATGCGTCTGTGTATTGACTATCGAGGGTTTGAACAGGGTTACTGTGAAGAACAAGTACCCGTTGCCAGAATAGATGAGTTGTTGGATCAACTCAAAGGAGCCAAATGATTTGGGCCTTTCGTGTTTAACCAGAGAGA